>NW_026461266.1:0-71357 GCF_021730395.1 Mercenaria mercenaria | reverse complement strand
GATCGTCTATGTTTGGCTGCTTTCATGAAACGAAATAACTTTTTTATGAAAAGATTTAAATAAGAGGTAATTTAACCGTAAACTTCAATGTCAGATACTGCCAATTGCTGCTAAATGTCTTCGTATCATCGCAATTTGTAAAATATATTGTTCAAACTGGAGAAAAGTGTAATCGTATCCGGATATAATATTTTGGGTAAATATCGAGCTGTGTTATGAAATTTTAAGAAAAAAACTAAAAAAAAACTGAAACTGGTAGACTATACTGTCAGTACATCAATCATTAGCCGACTCAGGCCATTCAGGCCTTTGATTATTTCCTCTCATATATGATTTACAATCGTGCATTGTATACTGACTATACTGACATAATTTTATATAAAACCTAAATGTTTGGAGCAACACTAACGAGTTTTTACATTGTTCACATTGTTTTATCGTTTTATTTATTTATTTATTTTTGTTTGTTTGTTTGTCTGTTTTTTTTTTTTTTTTTTTTTTTTGTAATCGCTGTAATATAATATCCATGCGATGATTATATTAATTGAAATGTTTTTAATGTTTTCATTTTTAAAACCACTTGTAAAATTCCTGCCATTTCGGACAATTGGTATTAAAATGCACGAAAAACACGATCATATTGAATATTTTAAATTGAATGGGCGGATTAAAAAAAGTAAGGTTCATTCTAATGTTTGAAATCTCAAGGAATTTTAATCGAACTTCAACTTCATACGTTAACTCCGCAAGAGACGTTGAAGGGGAAGGCGAAGATTGAAATCTCAAACTCTCTAATATAATTACTTAACTGAGCGGGACTTTCATAACCACCAGAAATTAAATATACAAAAATACCTGTCGCGCTAGCTACTTTAATATTGTCTTCATTTGTTGTATTTATATATTATTATCTCTGTCGAGCTGTTGCTTTTCATCTTCCCCAATCACACGCTAAAGTGACAGCACGGCTGTTTTTTTAGTTGTCAAGTTGCAATTTGTCATGAATTTTAAGACAATTTGCCATATGAAAATGAGATTAATGATATAAAAAGTTTTAATTCTACAAGAGAAGAAAACGAGTAGAGGTTAACATTGTAATTTTAGCAGGTATATATGTTTTGAAACAATCCTATAGTAGTAATATACCATTTTCATAGCTGAATACATCAAGGGTCGTCCTATTAATCTTTTGTTATATGTTTTATTTTTTACACTAGTTACATCCATGTTGCACAAAAACTTCAATGTGAAATTACATACCCAGTCTGTTCAGTATAGACGTATGTTGAGTTACAACCATGTTTCGCAGGCTGAAAGTGTCTTCCTGACACGGGTCTTTTGACAACTTTAATTTTCAGAATTTTACATAGAAATTTTAACAAATGATGTATCTCTGTTAAAAAAGGCAAACTATATCAAAAAGTGGATTTTAGTCATCAGGTAACATTTCAAAATAATTCCCTGAGACTTTGTTCTTCTCAGTCTGCATTATAATTGACTGTAATTATTTTTACATGTATTGATTATATATTGAGTTTGACTTCAGTTAAATTGCAAATTTTTTTCATTTTAGCCAGAGAAAAATATCAAATAAAGGCATAATACAGGGTTAAACGCACATCCTTTTACTTGCATAAGTTCATTTACATATTTAGAACATAATTATAATAAAATTATTGAATTTATTCTTACCGCTTATTCATTTTTTATTTTTATGAAAATTTGCATGCAAAGTTTTGAGTGAAATGGCCGCCACTGTGGTGATGCCTTAAATATGGTATTCAGGATTATTGACCAAATGATGCGACATTGTTAATTTTTAACAATATGTTTATAACTTGTTCTTAGTCCAGTCCATGAAACCGTGATTTGATGTAAAAAGCCCCGTTTTTTCTGATATAAGTGGAAGTCGCAAACATTCTTCTGTACATTTAGTAGAATTAATAAGATCAACATTGAAGAAATCAAAAAAGCACAGTTCGTTTTCAGAACTGCACTATCATTGTTCATCCAAATATTGTCAAGTTATATGTAAAGTACCGATTGTGATTGGTAGTAAAACGCAGAAGTAAAAATCATCATTGAAACAAAGAAATTATTTCATACTTTCTGACGTTTCAGCGATACAGTAACCTACGGTCTGAACCATGAACGAGACTTCTGGCGATTAGTTTATTTTTGAATTTATAGCAGATCTAGTCGTAATAAATTATTTTATTTTCTGTTGAATTATATTAAACTTAACATAGATATTAAGATAAAATTCAGATGTAGAACTTTTTGTTCCTCTTAATTAAATGTTATTTAATAACCATGGTAATACGCTAGGGCACAGTCGACGTTTTCATGTCTTAGATGATAAATAATAACTGTAACAGTATTTCATGAAATTCAAGTTCTTCAAGAAATAACAAGAGAAAGTCGTTCCCGACTTGACCTTCCTAAGCCACTGTCCATCCGCCATTGAGGTTCGAAATAATAAACGTTTTGTTGTCAGTTGTAAGAAATTTCTTGATTCTTCAATTATTTGAAGAAAAAGAAGTATCTGCATTTTTAAAGATTTTAAGAAGATTTTTGCAGCATTGTACCCTTTGGATTATTTTGCTCTTTGGTAAAGAATTAGGTACCCAACGTCCACATACTTTCGCTAATTTTGAGTGTTTAGTCAGAATCTTAAGAACACCACTATAACAAGCCCACTGGCGAGTCTTTGAATAATTGTTACTAGAGTAGCAATGTAATGAGAAGATGCCAAGGTTCTAGGGCGCCCTACAAATGGCAGAACTTTTCCATCTGTATTTAGTTTTAGTTTTAGTTTATTTCAACAAGCATGAAGGCCTCCGGTCCATATACACAATATTTACATAGCTAAGCTAATACGATACATGCATACAGTTTGTACTTGTGTGATACCCAGCTGACATTTTATTAAATATAATACACAAATAATACAGTAATTATTCAGTTCGTCTCATATTATACAAATTTCATATTACCTATTGTCACTATATTCCGCTCTTAACTTAAATGCATAATATATGTACATTGCCAAGTTTCTTATAATATTAACATTGGTACTTGACATCAAAATACAAAATTTATTAACATTTGGGTATCTAAAATATTTTTCTTGCAGATATTTTTGTCGTATATTTCTATATATTGGACAAATAAGTATAAAATGGTACTCGTCTTCGACACAGTTTTTACAATAAAAACATAATCTATCATTTTTAGGTATACCCAAATGTCTTCCTTTTTCTATTAACAGTTGGTGAGATGATGATCTTAGAGAGACGAGACTTGATCTAAACTTAACTATATCTATAGCATCTACATATGCTTCGACATCAAAATTTGTCTTAAATACATGGTAATATGTTAATTTTCTATTCTCAGCACATTTTATGTTCCACATTTGCAGATACTGGTCTTCTAGACGTTGCAAATAAGTATATATGAAAACATTTTGATTGTTTACTTTTTGACTTTCCCAAATATATCCAAATCCATTACTGTACAAATTACGTTTAATAACACTGGCCCAGTTACTGTATCCAAGGGAATCTAATTTTAATAACATGTTATAGTATTTTTTCACATATCGACAGTCAGGCATTTCTAAAATCTTGATCCAGTACTTAATACATCTTTTTTGTGCTACAATATACATAGGATATCGACCACAGTCTCCCATAATAGCTTCATTACATGCTTTAAGGGAAGCATTTAAGAACCGTTTACATGCATATATATGTACTCTTTCAGTATTTTCCATCATATGGATTCCCCATTACTCAGACCCAACTTCAGTATCAAATATCTTAAAATATGTTTTGTGTTACATAGGTAATACATTATTCAAACTCTGCAAGAGGGAAACAATAACCCTTTTAGCTTTTGAAGCCATACAATCAGCCATTTTAAACAATGACATACGGCATGTGAATTGTAAACCTACATACATAAAAGA
Organism: Mercenaria mercenaria; assembly: GCF_021730395.1. Lineage (NCBI taxonomy): Eukaryota > Metazoa > Mollusca > Bivalvia > Venerida > Veneridae > Mercenaria > Mercenaria mercenaria. The sequence continues at coordinate 67,384 of NW_026461266.1, read as the reverse complement.
ATTTTGTGTTTCAATACGAGTACCGTCATAAAACCATTTTTCATTTTTTGACAACTGACCACCATTTTTAAATACAACTACTTTTGTCTTGCTAATATTAACAGACAGATGCCAATCTATACAATATTGATGCACAGCATTTAATTGTTTCTGTAATCATACCACTGTGTCGGAAACAAATGCAACATCATCTGCAAACATTAATGTAAATACTTCAACCAAATCTGGACTCAACTGAACACCATGTGACCCACAATTTTCTACTACTGATGCTAATTCATTGATAAATAAACAAAATAAGATTGGACTCAGCTTACATCCTTGTCTTAGTCCAATAGGGCAGTCAAATATATTTGAACAGACAGATCCGTTTCTTACACAAGCCTTAACTTTATTGTATACTGCTTGTCTAGATTTGAATAAATGACCTTTTATACCACTTTGATTTAAGGCTTGGTAAAGTTTAGTTCTGTGTACAGAATCAAATGCCTTTTTAAAGTCGATAAAGGCTACATAAAGACTTTTACCTTTTTTACACAAGTATTTGCTTATCATAGAATATAGAATAAAACCATTATCAACTGTGGAATAACCAGAACGGAAACCGGCCTGGCTCTCCGTAATTTTATCTTATGCATTTACATAGAAAGTTATACGTTTATTCAAAATACTTACATATATTTTACTAAATAAATCGACCAGTGATATGCCCCTATAATTGTCAGGTTCATTTAAACTACCCTTTTTATGTACAGGTATTAAAATACAGTGTGTCCAAGCACTAGGGAATTCTCCTGATTTAAATATTCTATTGAACAATTTTCTCAGATATGGCAAAATGACATCAATTCCATATATAAAATGTTCAGCTATCAAATTACCAGAGAAGGCTTTCCTAGGATTTATATCATGTATGTCATCTTTAATTTCTTCATCAGTTATATCGCTGTTAAATAGAATATCTTCGACACTATCGTATATATTGGTATCATACTCAACTTCTTGTACATAAACGCCATCTTCAGAACTAAATACATTTTTAAAACGATTGAACCATTCATTTATGGAAATATTAGGTTCCGCCACATTTTTATTTGTCAGACGTTTTAATTTTTTCCAAAATAATTTCGGATTATTCACTGATGAGTCCAGACTTTGTAAATTACGTTTGAAATATGCTTTCTTTTTCTCTCTACAGACAGCTCTATACTCATTTCTACATGAAATGTAAGCATTTAATTCACGTACATTCTTACTTACTCTGAAGCTTCGTAGTAACTTGTTACATCTGGTTTTTAACTTTGAACATTTTGAATCAAACCATTTCTGTCTGTCCTTATTGATGTAAACATTTTTCTGCTCTCTAAACTTCTCTGTACAATTGATTATTACATTTTCAAAACTTGAAATTATATCATCTATACTAACTGCTATATCATCAATGTTTGAATCAATAATATCAAATATACCATTTAATACACCCTCTGTTAACACTGATTTATAATCAGCAGCATTTTCACTATTAATATTGAATTTGTTTGTTTTGATTGCGTCTGTTTTGACTTTATTTAGACACATTTTAGAAGCTAAACTTTGTATACTAAGGCATATTGGTAAATGATCACTGTCAGTCCTAGTTTCAATGTTAAAATTTAATATAGCATCAAATATGCCGCTTGTGCCTATGAAATAATCTACTGTACTACATCCATTTGATCCTAAATATGTATAATCTCCAATATCCTTATCTGTCCCAAGTCTACCATTTACTATCAACAACCTATAACTTTTGCAAAAAGCTAGTAAGTCTCTGCCATATGAATTTAGTTTCCTGTCTCTGTTAGCTCTAAATGTAGGTATGTTATCATCAGTAATGTCAAGAAATTGTTGTAATACAGGAATATTGTCATTAGTACTTAAATAGTCATTCTCATTCCCTGTTCTTGCATTTAGATCTCCGCAAATCAAAATTTCTCTGTTAACAAACAAATGCATATTTTCAATGATAGTACCCTCCAGTAAATTAATACCAGATTCGGAACTCTCATAGAAGTTTGAATTTTGTGGCGGAAAGTATAAACATGCAAATATGACATCTTTATTCATATGAAATAAGGATTTGTCTAGCTTTAAAAATATCCCAAAATTGCAATTATTTATAACTCGTACAACAAATTTTGCAATATTATGCTTAATATAAACTAAAATTCCACCCATATTTCTACCACCTAATATAGATTTCTTTGCTAAACAACTGTAACACATATATTCAGGTAAAACGTTTGTTAAACACTCAGTGTCACTTAGCCAAGTTTCCTGTAAGCAAACAATGTCAAATTTCCCTATAAAATTCAAAAAGTCAGTATCATGTAATTTGTCGCATAGGCCATGTATATTCCAAGATATAAAGTTAACATCATGTGAGGGGCCTTGGCCGGCATCCTATTTACTACATGTACTAGTTTCTTGGTTTATCTGGGTGTCTTCTATTATCTCTGTCTCCTCGGTAAAGGGATTATGCCGTCTTACACCTCTCCTAAATGATCGGGATTTAATAACACTATTTTCAGAATCTGTGTTAGGTAAAGTACACAAGACACCATTTTTGAAATATCCTCGTTTACCGTGGATCTTCAGTTCCCTTAACTGTTCTCGTTGCAATGTCGTCAGGTCATTAGCAATACGTATACCTTTAGCCCTCAAGGTATCACGAATACCAAATAAACGCAGTTTATCATTTAAGTTTTGGAACTGTACTACAACCATTCTGGACTGATCCGCATCATCATTCGGTGACCCAATACGTTTTGCAAACGATAATTCGATTTTTTCTGGCTCCTCATGTTCGATAACGGCAAATATTTCATTTTTCATTTTTGTTTTTAACATTTCATTTGATTCGTCATTACTTTCTGCTAATCCAAATATTCGCATGTTATTTTTACAGTTTAATTTTTCCAAGCGATCAATCTGTCTTTCTAGTTTATCAATTCTATCACGTGACTGTTCATATTCAAGGCTTAATGACGCTATATCAGAAGTATTCATATCGTTCGTATAGACCAAATTTTCAGTTTTACCTTCCAAGTTTCGCACCTGATCCTCCAACAACACTTGCTTTTTTTCAAAATGTGTGAACTTCATTTTAATTTCACATACTTCTGTCTTTACTGCGGCCATTGACCCGTGGAGGGACATAACTTCACTCCTTACTTGTTCAATTTGATTACTCATATTTTTATTTGAATCTGCTATCGCGTCTAAAATTTGCTGCGTTTCTGATGGACCAGGATTCATCTCGATGTCTGACGCTAATAATAACATCCTCTGGTAAAACGACAAATATACATTTCCAAAACACAACTCTGGTGGTAACTGACCGGTGATTTTGTTTTCGTGAGCAGACGTATATACCACTTTAAAGCAATTTTCGGCTACATCAGCTGTGGCAAATTCATCGTAGATCCAGCTGTATAAACAGTGACATTGGATTGGAAAGTTTTAGAGAACACAATGCATCTTTATGCTGGGTCGAGTTCCTTCCTGCATCAAGCCTCATTGCCTACAATAGAATGAAATCAGTGTTATGTATTTAAACGACTGTAACTCAGCTATTACAATATCAATTATCTTGAAATTTGATATACATGGCTGTTAAAAATCCCTAGAAATCCATAAAAATCTTACCTGTATCTGTAATAGTTTCTATGGAAACGCGCTAGTCTTGGAATTTTCTCAGTTCCCCTCATATTCAACTCTCTTTCTCACTGGTGCTCAAGATTATGTACTGAGTCCTCTAACTGTCCTTCGTCCGACGCCATGTGTTAATATTTCCTTCGAAAGACGTCTCTTCTTCCAATTCAGCCATTACTTTCGCATGAATGTTTTTCAGGCTACCGTCTTGCAAAACTGTTCATAGAAATCCTTCCTATGTAAGTCTAGTTGCATGTTTTACCTTTAACAATTTTACCACCTCATTTGTGTAAATGCAGGCCACCTATATTGAACGTAGTATCTCTTTTATATTGTTTCTGGTATATTAAAATCATGTATAAAAATGTGCATTGAGTCTATTTCGATATAGAGGATAGGTTGTTCACAGACAGTAAAAAAGATACAATATAACTACGAACGAAATAATTGAGCACTGCTGAAAAGTGCAATGAAGTACATTAAAAAACAACAACGAAAAACTGATTATAACTGGACATGTATGTATATTTTCAATGTTAAACACATAAACATCAGTATTTTTCAATTGACACATTACACAAATATTTAATTGGATTTTATGTAGTGCTTTGAATTAGATTTATATATTATCATTGTATTTTTCTGTTTTTCGCTTTAATTTAATTCATCTCTTCTGTATACATTGTACTGTGATATCAATATATTTTTGTTAGGTAGCATTTGAAAAAAGTGTGATAAAGCCGTTATAACGTTGATTTGTTATTTTTTGTTGATCCACGAGTTTTTAATGTTACTGCATTTGAATTTTGCTTACTAATAATAGGTTCATAAGTAGCGCCCTCATTTTATTTCCTCTCAAGAACAGACTAAATCAAACCGAATCAGATACTGTCTTGCTTGCTTCTAGGCTTCCAAAAGGTCTTCGTATACATCCATTGGTTCCCATTTTAGCACTTTTTTCAACATTTAAGGAAGACGTTGACTTTCTCTAACTGTAAAGACTGACTGATTCCTTCCATACAATGTGGAGTTAATATTCACGTCTTAAATTTATTTAGTGGTAGACGTCAATTAAAATCGTTGGCAAGTAATTCCCTAGAATGCATCCTATCCAATCTACATTGAATTTTGGGATCATTCTAATGTGTCTTTTGTAAGAAGGGGTGGGAGCTATTTAGGAATGCTATGTCTCGTCCCGTTTCCTCCTAGGGAACTAGCACAGATATCAAGTTGAAAAATACAATATACACACCCAACTCGATATAAACGAACATAGTGCAGGCTCGGTTTGTACATGAACAGACTCAGTCAAAACTGCTATTATTCTTCTTGGTTGCATTCTTTGCTTCCAAAGGATCTTTTTACAGATTTTAGAGCCATGCAGTTTATGGATGGAAATGCAAGCTACAGTCCACGCCCTCTAGTCACAGGTTGAGCAGAACACATGTTATAAATAACAGGATATAATTTAGAGACATCCGCAGATGTATTCATACGACGGTGCACGTAAGACCTTCAATGATTCATAGAGTGCAATTCCATGAAATGCGGCGTATGGTCCCCAGATAAAATAATGGCTTTGCCATAAACGAGGTAATCAGTGGGTAGAAATAAACTAACTGGAATTGAGAGAGGGGATCTGTGGTTATGGAGCCTGCATATTAAGGACACTTAATATGAAATTTAAATGAACTCTGTGTTTTATATTGACAAAATTCTCCGCTTTCGGATTTTCAATGTGGTTATTGGCAAGCTTTTTGTTTTTCTTAAAAATTTTTGGAACCAATGAATGTAAATCTATTTTATGAGATTTTTACATTAATCTGTTGGTCCACGAGAAAGATGGGATGACAAGTCCTATATCTCTGACTGCTTTTTATACATTTTAAATTGTCTTGATTTGTAATTTTACTCAATTGATTCACATTTTTGATATTTAAGAGAATAATATAACTTTGTAAAGAGGAACTGAAAAACACAACAACAATACCTCTGCTCTGAAAAATGATGAAATTAGCCTGCACATCCGTACAGTCTGATCATGATCTGCAATGTCCGCTATTCAGTCAGTATATCTTTGGTATCACCCCTTTTAACACTTAGTGGTGATGTCGAAATTGAAAAATGGACAGGTTCGTTATAGAAATTTAGCAAGACAAGGGTTGATTAGTTCTACAAATATGTTCTACTGCAATTATGTATGACTTTTACAGAAATAACTCTCATTCACTGTAGATACGAAGTGTGGTCTAAATTTAACTAAACACATTAAGTACTGTGCTAATGTTATATTAATTCAATGAAATGTGTAGACATTAAACACATTGTTTTTGCCTAATATATGCCACTGTCAATTTGTAATTAGACACTTGTAATTCTCTTCACAAAAGAATATAGTTATTTTGTTGTGGGTCTTTAAAACTTTAGGTTGGAGTCACCGGTATCCAGGACCGGTTTGTATATTAAAATGTAAATTTCATTTTACAACATAATAATAACGACAAATGGCAAACAAAAATAAAAGGGAGACTATCGCTATCCTGAACCTGTCTAACAACTATTATCCCGTTACTAACCGTTACTGATGCATAGCAAAATTTAGCTTTGCAGCTAATTGTTCAAAAAGTAACTTTACATTTGACATATATATTGCAAATTTTTATAATGTTATACCAAGACAGGTCCGTAACTAACTTACTTCGGCCGATCATGACGCCATTCGGAACCCAAACATTACTTTTTATGTGAATAAGGCGGAGCTTATCCTCTAAACTAGTGATAACAGTCAAAGTCGGACAAAATGTAAAATAAAATGATATAGAACGCTGCAAATCATCACTACATGCCAAGTAATAACTATTTCTGCAGGCATACAGACACTAAATAGAAAAATGGCGCGAAAAAAAAATGGTAGTCGCATAATGGCGGACACAAATAGTCCTCAGTTTTTTTTTGCTCTGTAGCGCTGTTTTCCTTATTTTCTTTGCAATTTTTTTGCTAAAATCACATGACAGATCTATGCTTGACATGTAGGTAGCATTTTCATAATGAAATAACAACATGACAAAAGTTTTCATGGAAACTTAGATCATACACCACCAGTATTTGGCATCTCATTTTCTAGCTGATTTTGCAGTTTGTGTGTTTGACTGAAATTATTTTTCTTGCATCAAACATGACCCCCTCTTTTCTTTTGATTTTTAGTTAGCACTGACAATATTCTTCAAGAAAATTAAGTTACAGAAATTTAAAATGGGTCCTGATGTGTGCTGCGGTCATTGGAAATAGGTCAATTTTATATAGAATAAAGAACAACAACTATTTAGTGTGTTATAACCTACAGAGTACGAAGCGATTTTGGTCCGCCTAAAACATGATTAGTCTTCCGATGCATAAGTACAAAAATTCCAAGATGGTTGACAACTGTCAACCTTTCGACTGATATAAACTTTTACTATACTATACAATACTAATGAATAAAACTAATATGAAAAAGGCAAAGCCTCTGAGCAAGCATATCTTAAACGACAAAGAAACAAAGAAACTATTCACTGCTCAAAATAATTCGCGAGAACCTATTCACTTGTAAAGAAAAAAAATAGTGTCATCATACCTGTAACAGCGAATATCATACGTCTCAAAATTTATGGAAAGCCGGTGTCACGGTGACGTCATTACCTATTTGCCGCGTTCATGTGGCTTTATGCTTAATTATGACATTTTTCCCATTTTCTGGCCAAATATGCTTGATCTTTTAAAAGAAAATAATACTTTTGTCTACCAACTGGAAATCTTTCTTGCATTATTTTTGAGTGATGGATAATATTCAGCAATCAAATGAAGTTCTGTATTCACTGCGAACAAAGCCTTTCCTGTGAGCACCTGTCCGCTAGGGTGCGCTTTTCGTAAAATAAAAGCAAAATTGAAATTATTTCCATAACATAACTTTTTAAAAATAAAGACACCTAAATGAATATAGAGATTGTAACTCAAATATGAAATTAAAAAGAACAAAACAATTTTTTCCCGACTTTGACGGAAGTAGAAAAAATGGCGGCCACCCGGCGTCGACGAAGGTTTTTCAGCTGAATGTTTCTCATTGCAGAGTTGGTGCAGCCGTTCTGCGCAAGCGCAGAATTATTATCAAATGGAACGCACGGCAAAAATACTCATTTTTTTGCATGTCCGCACGCATTTAGTGTATAATGTGCATAATATACTGACTAAAGGTTAGGGTTAGAATCACCATGGTTACAAAATATATACATTTAAGGTATTTTTGTTCAAATTTAGTTAATCCGGTATATACCGGAGTCTGTAATATATCACGGGCGCACCAACTCTGTATTTAGTCACAGCCTTTTCAGCTACATCACTTTGCCTCATTCGGCACACTTTTGTTATATTCGCCTACACATTGCCGTAAGGCGAGCTACGCACTCGCAATTGCGCGAGCTACGCTCGCTAATAGAATTGGCAATACAAGGAAAGTCCTTGTTACGGAAAAGGTTTGAGCAAGCAGTAAGTACGTTCGGCAATTTCCGTAAGAATACGTATTCTCCAAATGCTATTTCGGCATTCTCCGGCTGCTTATAAAGTTTATACATACAACCAGCAGTAAGTACGTTCGGCAATTTCCGTAAGATTACGTATTCTCCAAATGCTATTTCGGCATTCTCCGGCTGCTTATATAAGTTCATACATACAACCAGCCGGAAAATGCCGGAATCGTGAGTACGTTCGGCAATTTCCGTAAGATTACGTATTCTTCAAATGCTATATCGGCATTCTCCGGCTGCTTATAAAGTTCATACATACAACCGGCAGTAAGTACGTTCGGCAATTTCCGTAAGAATACGTATTCTCCAAATGCTATATCGGCATTCTCCGGTTGCTTATAAAGTTCATACATACAACCAGCAGTAAGTACGTTCGGCAATTTCCGTAAGATTACGTATTCTTCAAATGCTATTTCGGCATTCTCCGGCTGCTTATAAAGTTCATACATACAACCAGCAGTAAGTACGTTCGGCAATTTCCGTAAGAATACGTATTCTCCAAATGCTATTTCGGCATTCTCCGGTTGCTTATAAAGTTCATACATACAACCAGCAGTAAGTACGTTCGGCAATTTCCGTAAAATTACGTATTCTCCAAATGCTATTTCGGCATTCTCCGGCTGCTTATATAAGTTCATACATACAACCAGCCGGAAAATGCCGGAATCGCATACGGAGAACACGTTACCGCACGGATATTGCCGAATGTCATTACAGCTACATTACCTTAAGTCACAATGCTTAAGTGAGATTCTTAAAAAATAATTGATAAGAATCTATATGCGTAAAGATTTCTAAGGATACCGAATCTGTTAGTATTTGTCAACTCGCACTTAAAATCAAACATTCAGTCGTGCATGTAAGCATTACGAAACAAACATTAAAGGGTCATAATGCCTTAGTTTCTTTTAAAATGTGGCTGCCACAGTTTCCGTTATGAACATGAAATTCATTAATTTCTTGTTAAATCCTATTTCTGATAATTACTTTCTTTAACATGGCGACTTCCTAGCTTTTAATAATAGACGCAAAAACGATATCATTATGACATAACTTTATACGATTTTAGTACAGAAATGTTCGCAGTAAAGTATGCTTTATTTGATTTACCAACATTTGATGTAAAACATTAAAAGTCACTGAAAAGCCCTCTATTTTTCAAATGATATTGTTCAATGATAGTCTTTAGGATCGCGTTTCAAAACTGTCAGAATTTCTACACAAGAATTTTTTTTTATATCTATAATGGCCTATAACGCACGATACAAATAATGCAAGTTGATTTTATTAAAAAAAAAACAATAAGAAAGACTGGAACAAAAAAGAAAAAAAAAAAAAAAAAAAAAAAAAAAACAAGAAAAAAAAAAAAAACCCGAACAAAAAACCCCAACTATAATAATGTACACTCCAGTTATTTAATTAAGGTAGTGGATCAATATTGAGAATCGGCTATTTCCGTCACTTTCCGTTCGTCTACGTATTCTCCGTATGATATTTTGCCTGTTTCCGTTCGTCTACGTGTTTTCCGTATGATACTTCGGCAGTTTCCGTTCGTCTGCGTATTCTCCGTATGATACTTCGGCAGTTTCCGTTCGTCTACGTATTTTCTGTATGATATTTCGGCTTTCTGTGGTTGAAAAATAATTTTCCGCTATGGCCTAAAGAACCTAAACGTGTCGATTGTCATTACGGGTCCACCACCTTTAACATCTATACATCTCATGGGTCTTCGCAGACTTCAGCAGGGTTGTCGCAGACATCCCACCTAGTATCGGGGTCTATTGTATAACACCACAGTCCATGAAAGCCAAGAGCCTTGCAGTAATTGGCAGCAGCACTTGGTGAAGTATCAGGAAATAAATCCGGTATGTTGTAATTGTGTGAATGTGGCCATTGAGTGTCCCATCTCTGACATATTGTCCCGTTTCTTGTCGTGGACAGTGTGCCTATGTAATTATATATTGTTACACATCCAACGGCTGTGGTCACTTTGACTAAAATGACAACAAAAGAAAACAGTTTTCTATAGAATACAATACAGTTAACCTGGCATCAAATCAAGAAATAATATATCCCAAACAGTGATTTGTCGTAAATAAGATAATTGTTCGGAGTTGTTCAGATGAAAAGGAATGTATCGCCAAAGCGATATAATAATACGCATTTCAACGACTGCAATGATTCAAGAACAAGTTACTGCTTCTGATATATAATTTCGAATTTAAAACGTTATCTAGAATTATCCCCTTTTCTGGTATTCTCAGGGTTTCTCATATTCTCGTGTTTTGTTTGCCTCAAAATTGTCAAATGATATAATGTTTGTTATTTTCTAGAAAGGTATGGTGCAAAACTGATATACTAAATTTTCAAGGTATTTGAACGCAAATTGAATTTTCTAAAAAAATCCTTATCTTTTTCTGGTGGTGTAAACGAAATTGCCATAAATTATTCACTATGCAATTAATTATCATATCTTCTGCTGCATTAACAACAGAATATTATCTTTCTATTGCAACGCGGTAATTTAATTGTTTTAAATGCGACAAGTTGTTTGTGCTGAAGAGTCTAATCTAAATCTACGAGAATACGAGAAACTTTTGGTCCATATCTGAGGTTCGGGGCGGTATCAAATACTGAAACAAATAATTAAATGGGAAATTTCTGTAACATCGCATGGTTAAATCTGAAAAACAAGGAAATTTTCTACAAAATGACACAAAAATACTGTTTATGAAATGATTAATCTGTTAATGGGAATAAAACAACCCCTTAGCCCCCTGAGAATATGCGAAAACAGCATATTATGTACAACTTCTACGAAATCAACCAAATATTTGCCGATTTTGTGTGGGTTTCTTTTCCATCATGCCGCTTTGGTGATTGAAGTGATGATGAAATCATTATGACGTACAAACAGTGAATTGTTGCACAATGACTAATAATTTGCAGGCCTCACTGTTTAAATACAGAAAACAAATCGAGTTTTGTTTGAATATTCCATAAAAATACCAGTATGCCACTGGTAACGAGAGTATTAGTCCCCTACAGGGAATGGTTTGCCATCCCCACATACTCCCGTATGTCAGTTCGCCAATGCGTCAGCTGCACGTAGCTGAATACCCCAATCACTTATAAATTGCGACATATTATGTCTTGAACTTTGTTAAGGGATAGATGTTAAAATAAAAAAAAATCCGCATGTTTTTTTAATTGCTATGCAGGCAAAACGATGGTTTCCATGGCATCTCACAGTCCGAACGATAGAAGAATGGGATCCTGTGATATCTTAAAGGGTACAGAATATATTTCATGAAGCTGGTTACATGCATATATGGTAATACGGACGGCCTCTTTATCGCCTAAACATTTACTCTCTGGTCGGATATTCCCATCTGCAACCAGTGATGCACGAAACTGCTACATATAGGTAGGTCGTTTTACGTCAGTAGAAGCCCGAGTGTCATCTTACAACCGAGCCTTGTTACCGCCAAAACAGTTATCCTCGAGTTGGATATTCCCATCTGCACCTACAACTAGTGCTAGATTATTTTTCTTGCATACCGTATTTTACAAATTACAGAATTAATAAAACAAAACAAATTACTTTCTTTGTAGCATAGCGTATTTAAAGTCACGTCCTTAAATGGAAATGACGTCATGGCAAAACAAGGAAGTTCTACTTAAGATTTATCATTTGTAACGTAACATAAGTTTTTAGCTCACTTAAGTACGAAGTGCTCAAGGTGAGCTTTTGTGATCGCCCTGTGTCCGTCGTCCGTCGTCGTCCGTCAGTCGTCAACAATTTGACTGTTAACACTCTAGAGGTCACAATTTTGGCCCAATCTTAATGAAACTTGGGTTTAATGTTACCATAAATGAAATCTTGGACGAGTTTGATATTGGGTCATCTGGGTTCAAAAACTAAGTCACCATGTCAAATCAAAGGAAAGCTTGTTAACACTCTAGAGGTCACAATTTTGGCCAAATCTTAATGAAACTTGGTCAGAATTTTACCCTCAATAGAATCTTGGAACCAGTTTGATATTGGCTTACCTCTGATCAAAAACTAGGTCACTAGGTCAAATCAAAGGAAAAGCTTGTTAACACTGTAAAGGCCACATTTTTGACTGTATTTTCATGAAACTTGGTCAGAATATTTACCATGATGATCTTTAGATCCAGTTTGAATCTGTTTTATGTGGGATCAAAAACTAGGTCACCAGGTCAAATCAAAGGAAAAGCTTGTTTACACACAATAAGCCACATTTAAGACCGTATCTTAATGAAGCTTGGTCAGAATATTAATCTTGATGATCTTTATGTCAAGTTCAAATCTGGGTAAGGTGGGATCAAAAACTATATCCCCAGGTCAAATCAAAGGAAAAGCTTCTTAACACTCTAGAGGCCATATTTATGACTGTATCTTCATGAAACTAGGTCCGAATAGTGACCTTGAAAATCTTTAGGTCAAGTTCGTAGCCTGGTCAAGTGGGTTCAAAAACTATGTCACCAGTTCAAATCAAAGGAAAAGCTAGTTAACACTCATTAAGCCACATTTATGACTGTATCTTCATGAAACTGAGTCAGAATGTTAACCTTGATAATCTTTAGGTCAAGTTTGAATCTGTTTCATGTGTGGTCAAAAACTAGGTCTGGTCAAATCAAAGGAAAAGCTAGTTAACACTCTTTAAGCCACATTTATGACCATATCTTAATGAAACTTTGCCAGAATGTTTATCTTAAAGATCCTTTGGTAAAGATTTAATCTAGGTCAGGTGGGATCAAAAACTACGTCACCAGGTCAAATCAAAGGTAAAGCTTGTTAACTCTCTAGAGACCTACTTTTAAGTTTGAAACTCATGGGAATTGATCAGAATATTTGTCTTGATGACCTCTAGGTCAGGTTCGAATCTGTTTTATGTAGGGTCAAAAACTAGGTCACCAGGTCAAATAAATGGTAAAGGTTGTTAACAATCTAGAGGTCAAATTTGTGACTGTATCTTCATAAAACTTGGTCAGTATGTTAATCTTGATGATTTTAGGCCATGTTGGAATCTGGGTCATGTGGGGTCAAAACTAGGTCACCAGCTCAAATCAAAGAAAAGCTAGTGAACACTCTAGAGGCCACATTTATGACATATCTTTATGAAACTTAGTCAGAATGTTAATCTTAATGATCTTAAGGTTAAGTTCCAATCTGGGTCAAGTGGAATCAAAAACAAGGCCACCAGGTCAAATCAAAAGTAAAGCTTGTTAACAATCTAGAAGTCGCATTTATGACTATACCTTCAAGAAGCTTGGTCAGAATGTTAATCTTGATGATCTTTAGGTTATGTTCGAATCTGGGTCATGTTGGTTCAAAAACTAGTACACTAGGTCAAATTAATGGAAAAACTAGTTAACACTCTAGAGGCCACATTTATTACCATATCTTAATGAAACTTGGTCAGAATGTTAATCTTGATAATCTTTAGGTCAAAAGGTCAGGAGAGCGATAAAGGGCCTTCATGGCCCTCTTGCTTTTTTGTTGTTATAAAATAAGTTATTTTGCTACGAGAAATATGCTTTAAGGAACAAGGAGCAACCACCAAGGTGTTTTACATAAACAGTATATTTTCAATGAACGAATCGTTAGTTGTGATTACGAGCACGAGAGTAAACTGGCTTGCGGGGTGTTAGATGGTTTTGCCGGCATGGGTAAAATCACCAGAAACACCAGTCCTTTGTGCAAGAAGGTTTCAAGCACCCGTGAAATCACTGGAATTTTCAGTTCAGTGTACAAGAAATATAATTTTAGCGCATATTAAAGTTTGACATTTATACCGGAGACATGCCTCATTTATTCCACATTTAAATTGTACCCGCCCGCTTAGCTCAGTAGGTAGAGCGTCGGTCTACGGATCGCGGGGTCGCGAGTTCGATCCTCGGGCTGGGCGTTTGTTCTCCATGACTATTTGATAAACGACATTGTGTCTGAAATCATTAGTCCTCCACCTCTGATTCATGTGGGGAAGTTGGCAGTTACTTGCGGAGAACAGGTTTGTACTGGTACAGAATCCAGGAACACTGGTTAGGTTAATTGCCCGCCGATACATGACTGAAATACTGTTGAAAACCCAAAACAAACAAAAAAACATTTAAATTGTTGCGTATTTCCGTATTACGATATGGACCAAAGGCTGCATCCGTATAAACGTTATACGCAATTATTTATTTATAATTAATCCATCCTTGTATTGCTAAAGCGGAAGAGTGCCTGTTTAAGAAGAATAATGAGGCGCGGTAAATCCAACGGCAATTCAAGAACAAAGCAAGGAATGGGATGGCTTATCAAAAATTCAGATCTTTATCTGTTGTAGAATTTCAAATAATTGGGTGTAGAGAGGAGGATGAAATTGTACAGAAACAAAAATTTAGAGCTACATCTATCTGCAAAACAATATTGTTGGGATTTCACCGGAGACTTTAGGCCCAAAGGGTCATAATTCACTTTGAGGGCCAATTACCTGTAATCGCGCAGGGTAATCAAGCATTAGTGTCTTTAATACATATGTTTTAATTTCTGAGCAATGAAAGAGAATATAATCTGTAGATATAAAGTATACATCGCAGTTTAACAATTTGCAATTGGGCGTGTAATATATTGTTGTGTTCGAAGTGAGCGTGAACATATTCGGCCTCTACATTTTAAACGCGTCCGTATATTCCATACCAAAATATAAAGTGCTATATATTTCTTACTAAAATGAATGAAGGTAGACATAAACATTTTAAAGAATTGCTTTCACCTCTAAACGATCGCATAAGATGAAGATAAATAAACAGTTCGTCCGTACACAATGTTTTAGTTTGTATCTCAGAAACGAAAACAGTGATTGGTTGGGTGTGGTTGAAGCAAGCATTTTGACTGGATGATAGCACGTCTGCTACTCCAATATATGTTGTTACATTGCACTGAACGATATAAATATTTCTCGAGAATATTTCGGAAAATATATGCATATTATTGCCTATTTTATATTTTGAAAAAAAATATAAACAAGTGCACGTAGCTTAAGTCTAAAATCACTGTAGGTAAACGAGGAATGATTTCAGAAACAATGTCTTCTATTAAATTGTTAAATCTAACATAAGCCTCGCCGGGAGACAGATCTCGCAACTTCTTGAATCTTGGTCCCTATATTTTCAATGTCCCTATTGAGCTGTAGTACAGTCTATATTACCTTCCACATCATCCACACAGGAGCGGATATTGATTATAATGAAAGAAATGTAAAACATATGACTCTATAACTTAAAGGTAGATGATCCGAAAAGAGAAACGAGTCGCGCCATGAGAAAACCAACATAGTGGGTTTGCGACCAGCATGGATCCTGACCGGCCTGCGCAGTCTGGTCAGCATCCATGCTATTCGCTAACGGTTTCTCTAATTGCAATAGGCTTTTAAAGCGAACAGCATGAATCCTGACCAGACTGCGCGGATGCGTAGGCTGGTCTGGACCCATGCTGGTCGCTAACACGCTATGTTGGTTTTCTCGTGGCGCGGCTCAAATGGTGAATTACGTATTATGCATATCCGATGTCGGCCGGTTTTTACATGCGTGTTGTGGTACAGCATGTCCAAAGAAGGCCGAATTGCGTAACACGAATGCGTAATCACACGGAAATTGCCGATTGTAATAACGAGGCTACTGTCATAATGTAATTGACTGCCACCACTGACACAACATTGGTTTGCAAGTGTAGTAAAATATCTTGTCAACAAATGTACTTACCATGAACGCAATTTATTGCATTTCACCGACCATCTGTATTGCATATTGCTCTTTAATTTCTATTCTGTGTGATGTAACCGGCATTGCATTTGTATTGTATCCACTACCTATCTTGTTTTACCCAATATCTTTCCGTTGTCCGGAACAGTTGCCTTGGAGCAGTCTCCAACACAAAAATGCACATATTTTTATTAACAAAATCACAAAATTACTGCAAATATTCTATTTCGTTTAATTTCAGTATTATCTGAAAACGTGGGGGCCTTAAAAATAACATGTTTACAGTGCTTTTGAGTTGATTTATTATCGAGCAGAGTAGCTCGTGCCTACAACACACTGCATTTCTAAAATCAGGGCTGCCGAACCATGTGACTTTTCGCTATAGTACAAAAGAAAAATAATTCAATTTAGGAATCATTTTGCTTATGTCTTTTCAGTACGAATTTTAGTAAGAAAAAAGCATAAAAGGCAGGAAAACGAGAAGCGCCTGCTTGCAGAGTATTATACAAAAGTTGTATTAACCTCGCCTGTTAACTATTATAATCAGGCAGAACAACTCAAACATGCATAAAAATTGATTCATTAAAGATGAATGGGCATCAAAAAATTGATATACATGCATGTATCAACTTTGAATTGTTTTCATCCGATGCGGTAATGCAAACCAATGACGTTACGATTTTTTTTTTTTTGAATCGGCGAGTTAGTTGCTGAAATATCCTATGTTCTACACAAGACTACGTAAAAATGAATATTTATGCTCTGACAGAAATAAAGTAAGACACTCATAACTTTACCGTTGACGTAGGTAATCCAAGACATTTGTTGAAATCTACATTTTCAGAAATGATATTTGAAGTAACTGTTCTGAATTAGGCACTGAGTACATACTCATACGTTTTTTTTTTGCTTTTTATATAATTATACAGGAACATATAATTATGTGTTTTACTTGTCATGCGTTTTGTTTCCATTGTGTATGTTAGAGATTCGCCAGGTGGGGGATTATTTTAATTTACACGCTCCCGTAACTTTTGAATATGGGGGCGGGGGGGGGGGGGGGCGGGAAGGGGGAGGGGGGAATGGATAAGAGTGAGGTTTGATGCGCACCATAAACTTGTTTAGGCTACCCAGTGATGTTTTTAACACCGACTGTTCAAAGGCGGTGCCCCACTGTGTTACTTTTTTGTTCGTTTTTTCCTAGTGTGTTTATTTGTATGTGGGTGTTTGTTGGTAGTGTGCACATCTGCGTGCTACGAGTTTTATTTTGGGGAGGCTGCAATTTTAGAGCGTAGCACTGACTGTTTGATTTCGCCAGTAGTTATTCCAAATTGGTTCCCACTGTGTTCATTTTGCCGTAATATGTTTGCCGTTTTTGTTTGTATAGACGTGGATCAGTGTGAAAATTGTAGGTGTATGTACGTCCGCCCTGTGATTTTTAAGAGAATGACATTGAAAAAAGTACAGCATAATAAGCCAAAATCATTCGTCAGATAATTGCATTGAATATTCTGGCATTCAGAGACTTGCTCCGTAAAATAATTACAGTGAACAAGACCAAGACAAAACCGTCAATACAATTTGCTCTTCCTAGCAAATGTCTATTCATTAGAACAAAAAAAAAAAATATCCACAAATATCGTCATCTCATCTCAAGTTGATTGCTTAATCTTTCGGAATACTCGCCACTTGATAATCAATACCCTACAAACAAAAGACGTTTTGAAGACGTCTTTATTTGGTTTTTTATGGTCATGACATCTGTGACCAGAAAAGGACGTCTTTTTTATGTCGTTTTACCTACAAAATAAAGACGTCTTTCAAAAGACGTTTTAAAGCCGTCATTAAATCTTCATTTTTTTCCAAGAGAAAATGCAAGTTTTTTAAGCTTCATTAACATTTACAACAAAAACTGCTAGAAAAAACTATGATATTAGATATACCGGTATGCTGAATCGAAAGTTCGATAATTTCCTACTTTATAATGGACCGGACGTGTGTAGCATTTTATTATATTTCCAAAATACAGTATATTTACTAGGGTTCCACAATTCATGAAAATGGACTAAAACTTATAATTGATATTTTTTGCACTTCCGAAAATATTTATCGTTATTAAAATTGTGCTGTTGTCTATTTTCAAAATTGTGCAATTACTTTTAATAATAATATTCATACATTTTAAAATATACAGGAAAGCGACGACATAGTGATTAAACTTGAATTCATTTGGAACATTAATAATACATGTTTGTTACCATGGTAACAAAGGGTCCGTCTCTCTCTACACATGTTATCTATTAGTCACACCTGTATCCTGGTAATGGTTTACACACTATTCAGTTAATTCTATAGAGGTTTAAGCTGTAAGACAGAACAGGTTATTCAGTGATCAAAAATGTGATGCATAAAAAGTGAGTATAATACGTTTTATATTATTAAAACATAATACTTATATTCCTCATAACAATAACATTATATCTAAAAGACTGACGTATTTATAAACTTAAGTATCTATTCTAACATCATTGTCTAATTTTGAATCTGCATTTTTCTTGAAATATCTAATACTTACAAAGCCAGAGAAGATATGGAGATATTTCTATCAGAAAATGTTGATTATAATAGTTTAAATTCTTCTATTAACTGTTTTATCAGTACTGTATTTATCAAAACTGTTTGGGCATTTTTATTTAATTTAGGGGTGTGGGAACGCTAAATGATACAACTTCACTAAATGATACAACTGACGTTAAATGATACAAAACTGAGGCTAAATGATACAACCAACGCTAAATAATACAAAATCGAGGCTCGCTAAAAGATACAAAACTAACGCTAAATGATACAACATTTTTAGGCTCGCAAAACGATACAAACCGTTGACGCTAAAAGATACAAATTTTCTATAGGTGTATGTGGATAATTTCTACATTTGTCGACAATTTCAGGAAAATGTTATCTCATTTCATGCACGACATGTCAAACGGAAATTTAAATATAGTTTTGTATGTTTCCTGTGAAATAAACAAACTGTTACACATGATCCCAATTATATTTTCCTTAAGGAGGTAGGTTACCTTGTTACAAGGGTAAATTCAAATTAGTTGAACCGCAGCATTGTTTTGTATTTCGTGTAATATGAAGTTTTAACTGCTACAATCTCAATTTCGTTTGTCTCTGTCTCTTCAAGTTCAGTTTTTATCCAGGTTTGAAGAACATGACCCTCCAAAGTTATTTCATATTGAAAGAAGAAGGAAAATACGGATATTTAACACTTTTCAGTGTATTTTAGTTTCATTGATATCCGTAAAAGTCTGCATAATTGATAATTTTACTAGTATGCACGTTAGCTTTCTAATATAAGCTTAAAATGTATATGTCGCGGGGCTCGTGTTTCCATGGTAACGCATTTTCTCTCATTTTTAAACAACCTTGTATAAAAATACGGGTTTTCGACGGCTTCAGTGCCATTCTGTTAATGACCAACATGGAATATTTGGGTAATATTATCAGTAAAATACCAAGCACTTTACATGGTACCCTATTTTTCTCAAAGTTTAAAGTAACCATGGCAACAGAGATGTTTAAAAAGCTTATATCTTGCTTTCTGTAGTAATTTCTTATAAAAAATATATTGAATAAGATTATCTTTCTAGTTAATGTAGCTTTAAAACATATTATTTCTAACGTAAGTTATATTTTCGTGTTATTTGCATTTATTCAAACAAATTTCACTGCTTAGAATACTTACAGCAGTACCCCTCGTCTGGCATTTTTCATGGAAAAATCGTTCAGCATGCTGTTATTATTCTCATGGATATTGTTGAAATGAAAATAAAAAGCCGAAGCTGTGTTTTTTAAATAGACCAGTGTCAACGCTATTGAATTTCACATTTAGATATATAGGTCACGGGCTTCGTTTCCATGGTAACATCAATTTAATTCAAGAAACCACAATTTTCTGCTGAAATTTGAACAGTTTTAGATCTTAATTTAAGTATATAAGTAACAAATTATCAACGGAACCCTAAAAAATAGGTATTACAAATCAAACTGCTAGATTTTTTATTTGAAAATGGCCGTAACAAGTAACCTTTCACCCAACTATATTCCAAATAACATTGGTTACCATCGTCCATTTTCTTACATTCCTCATAACATTTCGATATAACTACACAAAAGAAGCAAAATATTGATTATTATTCAGAGCAACAGACTCATAAAAATATTTCAGCAAATAATGGTTATTTGAAAATAGTTGAAATAAAGTAAATGCACAGAATTACGTACTTTCAAGATAAAAGCTATTAATTTTGCGCGGTAACTGACACGTAACGTCATGACGTCAATGACGTCATTTTAAAGCAACATTGTTTTGAAGCGTTTCTGCGGCAATTTATTCATTATTTCTGCATTATTAAGCCATAAAGCATCAGATCGAAGACAGGTTCATGATTTGTTTTCAGAAGAATGAATATACAAACACATTTAGTTTGTCGTAAACGTCGTTGTAAATCGTCACGTTAGCTTCCGGTTGGACATGCGCACATACAAAAATGAAGGTAACCTACCTCCTTAAGTGCTTGCCAGCGTATATAAATGAAGAACAAAGCGGCATGTATTCGGTCTTTTTACAATCTCTACGCCGTTATTAATACTTTTTGTGGTATAAATTTGAATCAGTGGTACATTTTTTTATTTTGTAAGTCCTTCAAACTGAGTTTAACTGGGTCGATGTTTAAAATGCACATATTTCATATTATACGTGTACGTATAAAAACATGCGTACACGTGTAAATATATAAGTCCGCGTGTATATTTTATACATGCACGCGTAAACATCCACATATTTAAAAGCGTTCGTTTAAAAATATATACGTGGATCTATATATTTAAGCGTGCACATTCTAGCTGCACTTACATATATTAAGTGTACATGTAAATATATACGTACACGTGTAATTTCACGCGTGCATGCGTAATTCTGGGTATATTATATATACGCGTCCACCTATATATTTACCATTACACGCGTATAATTTTATGCGTGCACGCTTGATTCTTGATGCTTGTATATTTAGAAATTTACAATTTACATGCAAGCGTATATACTTTTATACATTTATAGGTACACGTATATATACACGTGCACGTATATATGGACATGCACGAGTAAATTTATACACACGTGCACATTCATATAAGCATGCACCTACATATTTACATTTGCAGATATATTTTTATCACATGTTTGCTCTCAAGGAAATGAAATAAAGCCTCCACATGAATTTGATAATACACTAAATTATATGTAATAAAGCTTTGACTTTGACGTCGTTTTAAGTATAGGAGACGTTGGTCGAATTTTAATTGGTCTATAATAGGTAAAGAAAGAAGACATTTTGATGTTTTGGCAGAAAAAGGTTTACATGTGATAAAAGGTATATTACGTTTGTGTCTTCCCACACTGAATTTATTAAACTTGTTGAATGAAAATGATAAAATGCTCGACAGAGCCTCGTATTTTATTCAACTCGTTTATAAGTGCATTGTGTGTATTTTGAAATGTGCGCTCATGCAAAGCAGAGACGAAATATGATAAGTTTGATAAGTTTATTTCAAATATTCCATTAGGCCAAAAGGTCCATGAGGATTTACAATCAATATAATGGCGAGACAAATAATACATTGATATACAAAACATTTAAACGGAGAAGGTTGTATGGTACTAAATCACTATACATACAATTACGTATTACACTGTCTAGTGAAGATTTACTGAATTACAGAAACGGCATAATAACACGTAGCATACCATGTTTACATGATACTATTGTCAAATGCTTATTCAACTAATTTAAATAATTATCACAGTGCGTAAAAAACTGTGTCAGAAACGACAACGATTAAGACAATTTTATCTTGAATCCATGTAACAAACGCTGATCTTGTCGAAAAGAAACACAAGAACAACGTTTGGAATCCGTGAAATATATACGTTTCGAAAACGACTTTTCAAGTAACTTAACAGAATAGTATGCCACGTAACATTGCATATAATATGTTATAATAACAGTATGATTAAAGTGAAATATTATTCTCCTGACACGACATAGAATTATAAATATGTCATCGCATGATAACCATCATATTGTAATCACTGATTATAGACTATATCAATCTTGTATAACTAGTTTCTTGACAAATAAACAGTTAGAAATCGATATATGGTAAATAAGCAGTCAGAAACATTGACAGACATAACAAACGTTAATGTTCAAGTGAAACGCAAGAGCGGGTTAACTTAATAGCCAGTTACGCATAGTGATATTACAATACATATAGCACAATTGCAAATTATGTGATTTCATGTAACTTTTTAAATTAGACATTGCATAATGTTAATATACATTAGCTTCCAAACATATGTTCTCTTATGATTTGAAAGGCATTATAAACAAATTTTCCAAGCTTACGTACAATATTTTCATTGCATGAGTTCATTAATTCAATTAATTTTGCCATACATGGTCGTCTCCAATAGTATATAGGTATACATTGTTTTCTTAAATCTGAATATTATGGACATTCAAATACAAAAGGATATTCGTCTTCTAATACTCCACATACTAAACATTTTCTTTCACTGATAGGAGTACTAATAGGTTTTGCCCATCTGCCTGTTTCAATATGCAATCGATGAGAAGAAACTCTCAATTTAGTAAAATTCCTACAATGCCTATTAATAGTAATATATTTAAGATATGGCTGAAATCTAAATTCTGATAAATGTCTATAAAACAAAGCTCTACTTGATTCTTCTAATCTGCTAGACCAATTTTGTACAAATTGATCATGAAGCCTCAGTTTAATATTGTACAAGAATAAATCAATATTACCAACACTTTGCGATAGCCATACATCATAGAATCCTAAAGAACATAACAATGATTTAACTAGAGAACACCAGTTATGCTTATTTGGTTGATCTTATAAACTTTATTAACATATTTATTTGCTTCGCAATGATTAACCGTAGTCCAATATTTCAGTATCTTATAACAATGTTGTGTTTTAAAAGATATTCTTCCAAGTTCCACATAAATGAAATCGTTTTGATTAGTTTTCTTTACCCTAAGTATATTTTTACAAAACTGCATATGTATCCGTGTATAAAGGTTACATTCTACCAATTCTATTCCTTATTTATTTCATATTAATAACAAAACATTCAGACCTCATTTTCAGCACTTTAAAGCATTTCAGTGATATGAAAACCATATATGGTCATTTAGTATAACATGTCGTATTATCAAAAATAGAAAAATATTGACATGTTATGTTGTATATAAGAAAAATAATCTGTTCTGAGAAACATCACCCTCTAAAAATGCCCCCATGAAAACAGCCGTTTAGCAGTTACGCGTAGGTAGACATTTTTCGCAAAGAATAAAACTTATTCCAAGAAATTTACAATGAAAATGGTCTAGATCTATTCTCAATACTATAAGCAATTAACATAAGCCAAAAATTTAACTGTCACCTGCTCATGTCACTCATTATACCAGATTTCATCCATAGCATGGAACTACATTTTGGACTACTTCACGTAACACTGAGTAGTCACTTCCGGCTTGGTGTAATCCGTCCTATAAAACCCCAAACTTCACTTCCATAATTAAGTATTGGACCAATAAGTTTATCAACAACTCTATTCTGTAAAACCGATATATTAACAAATTTCTGTAAATATTTATTCATTTTAAACATGGCTTTCAAAGCTTGGCCAGCAATGGTATTTTGAGCTTCGTTGAAAGATCCATCAGTTGTAAAAACAATTCCCAAATATGTAAATTTATCAACAATTTCAACCTGCACATCTTTGTACATAAAATTAATATCTCTAGGTAACCTACCACCTTTTCGCAATATCATAATTTTGGTTTTAGATGCATTTACAGTTAATTTCCACCTGTCACAATAATCTGACAACATATTTAATCCCATCTGTAATTCTTCTTTTGTATTTGCAAAAATAACAATATCATCAGCCTACATAATTAAAAACATTTTGAACATGTGAACATCAATACCAGGTACTTCTTCATGTAAAAACGTGTCTTCTAAATCATTTAGAAACATTGAGAATAAAAAGGAGATATACATTCGCCTTGTCTTACGCCTAGTCTTACGCCTAGTGTACATACACATTCATCACTTAATTGATTACAATATTTCACTTGTTTTAACAACAAAATAAATAGAACGAATAATATTCAAAATAGGGCCCTTAATACCAAGATTTATCATTTTAAACCACAAATTATCTCTTACAATGTAATCAAAGGCTTTGGTAAAGTCAATAAAAGTGTGTAATCAAACCACGTAGAACAAAAATATTATCAACTGTACCCATATTCTTCCTGAAACCAGCCTGTGCTTCAATATATACGCCGTAATCTTCTGACCAGTCAAATTATTATTATCCTATTATTATCCTATTATTCAAAACCCTTGTAAATAATTTTCCTAAAACACTGAGTAAGGTTATCCCTCTATAATTATTCACATCATTGATACTACCCTTTTTATGAAGTGGAATTACAAAACCTTCAGACCAACTTTCGGGGAAATAACCATTTTCAAATATTTTGTTAAAGAGTAATGATAAAGTAGGCAGTAACATATGTTTTCCATGTATAAAAATTCATTCTATAACATTATCGGGACTAGCACTTCAGATTTAAGCTGACTCTTAGCATTTAATATTTCCAAATCAGTAATTGTCACATTTAAATGCTCAAAAAATGCATGCAACTCATTGTTTTCATAAGTTTCAATAAAATGTATAACATCTTCATCTGGGGTATAAAACTGGGAATCTGGATTATTAACAGCTTTGAAGTATTGTTCAAATTGATTCATTTGTATATTCGATTTTTTAATACCTGCATTCTTCTTTAACATATTTCAATAAAGTTTCGCATTTTTATGTTTTGCTGAAAGCAGCTTATTAGTTTCCTGTTTGTCCAATTCATTTCTACATTTCCTTATGCATGTTTTGTGTTGTGATCTAGCAACAAGATTAATCCTATTAACGTCAGACTTATTTGATCTGTACCTGTTTAACATTTTATGAAAAATATATTTTTTTTCATAACTCTCGTCATTAAACCATGCATTATCATTAAAATTTGCATTTACATTTTCTTGGTGTATCACAATATTTCGTTTAAAAAAAGGGGCTACAACCCCGTCAATAATATTACGGAACGTATCAAGGTAATTATCAATATCATTCGAGTCTATAATAGCACTAATGTTTTCATTAAAAGCATTAATTTTTACCGTTAATTCTTCTGTATTTAAACTATCAACAAAAGTTGCCTTTAAATCATTTGACCATACATACTCGTAGTAAACATTTTGGTACGATTTATTTTCAACATACTGCACAGGTTTATCAAACTCTAATGCAAAGGATAACAAACAATGATCAGACAAAATATTAGGATCTGACACCACAAAATGTGTGACATATTTAAGTAAATGTTGTGTTCCAATGACATAATCTACCAGGCTTGAACCTCTATGTCCAAAAAAAGTGCATTTACCTTTGCCATTGTCTTTGTCCAGTCTACCATTGAAAATGTGCATACCTATAAATCTAGTAATAACGTACCATTACTGTTCACATGACCCTTATCCTGCGAGTATCGTTTCATTTCATTATCTATAACATAATCATCTGGCAACATATTCATGTATCTACAATTATCAAGTGTAACAAAGTCAGGATTATCCGACGTGCGGGCATTCATATCACCGCACAACAATAGACTGAAATTATCTTCGTATTTAGAATTAAGATTTGAAATATTATCAATCAAACGATCAAATACATTTGAATCAATCATAGATTGTCTGGAACTGTCTTCTGGTATAACGTAACACAAACATACGAAAAGGTCATTTTCGAGTGATAATAAGGAACCTTTGATTTTTATACACAAAATATCATCACCACTGCTAAAAACCAATGTTTCATTTGACACAAAATTATTTCTCATGTAACAAATAATTCCACCTGAAGACCTTTTGCTAGATTTCTTATTTTCGGTTCTGTTCAGGACATAGTACTCAAAATTATTTACGCTTAATTCTGAAAAATCGTCGCACCAAGTTTCGGTAAATAAAATAATGTCATTTTCATTAAAAATCTTATTTAATTCCGGAGACTTTAGTTTGTTCGTACTTTTAGTAACCAGCCCTTGAACATTGAGTAGAGCGCATCTCAGTGGAACCTTCTCCTGCCCATCCTATTGCACCATTTTAACACCAGTCTCATCTGAGTTTATATTAGACGCAGGGGAAAACCCAACGTTCGTCATTTTGCCTGATGGTCTATATATAGACGACGGGGAAAACCCGTCATTTGCCCGCATTCTGTTATCGCTGTTTCTACGATACGGGCTGGCTGAACATTCACGCCTCTCTGACCGAGATTTTGATCCGGCCCGTGAAACACGTGCACGACCTCTATCTGATACAACTGGTTTTCCCAATACACAATTATCCGAGCGTGTATTATCACTTCGCTGACTAGATGTGTTACTAATAATAGGTACATTATTTAGAGTTTCAGTGTTTGTTGACAATGACACATTTTGTGTAGTGGCACAAAAAGCTGTTTGGGAGATAGTACTGTCTGCAGGAGGTTGGCATTGTATTTTGGGCTGGCATTGCATATCATTCGTGGTGGGTAACGGGGGTGGGGGTACAAAGACGGATAGCTGCACTGTATGCTGGAAAGAGGGCTCAGCTTGTGCTCGATATTGTGGGAATATTGCTACGTTTGGATGTGTTACGGACAGCTCACTGATGATGATCCGACACGGACGGGACTGAATTCTGTACATTTTGCGGATGTTGAGAAGAAACAACACTGTTCATATTTTTAGAAGCAGTGTGGCATTGTGTGTTTGCATTCATATTTTGATCTAACATAACGTTCATCGAGCTGTGAAGAGGACTAATTGTATTAGGTACTGGATTTCTTACAGGGAACATACCAATATTATGATGTGGGGGCGTTAGCAATGGGACGCATACTGGAGCACAAAAACCTGGGGGCGGTGGGATGCTTACAGTCTGAGATGGACCAGATTACATTTTCATATGAGGGCGGGTTTGGGATAGGTTGCGTATCCATTGCACTTTGGCCTGAATTTTAACCTCTGGTGACCGCCTGTTGTACCGTTTGTTGATTTCCCTGCATCCTCATAGGGTTAGCAGCGATAGAATCAATTTGGGAGATCCTGTTATTTGACATGTATTTATTCCATTCAGGGAATGCATCTTCTATCAGTCGATTGCCCATTATTAACTTAGCTGGATACACAATCTTGATTTTAGCTCTCGTATTATCACGTTTAAGGTCCTTAGATCGAGGCCATAATCTAGATCGCGCTAGTTGTATCTCCCGGGGCAAATCTACGTTGATGGAAAAGTTAGTATTCTTCAGTTTATTTGCATGGCTAAGAATGTACTCAGTATCACCAAAATCACGAAAGTTCACAATTATTGGTCTATTCTGTACTTGCCAGTTCGATGATTTTGCACCAAGACGATGAGCTCGGTTCATATACACATCACGCCGGCTGATATCTAACATATCTTCTAAAAAAGTACCAACAACATCGAAACAGTCCTCACCCTGGCATTCAACATGACCACGAAATATCAGGTTTTGGCGTCTTGAACGAGCTTCCATGTCTATAGATCTATAGGCCAATGTCTTTAAAAATTCTGTTTGTGCATTGGTTATCTCGATCACCTGGCCTACCTGTTTTTGCATGCAAACAAAGGATTTTTGCAGACCAAATATATCTCTGCTACAACCAATCTGCTCATATTTTATGGATCTAAGTTCATCAAATATATACAGAAGCTTATCATCTGAAGCACTATTTGCAAATTCTTGCCTGGAAACATCCGCTACACACATATCCGATCGAACAAGAACTCCATTGTCAATGTTTGTCCTGCAAAACTTCAAAGCTGTTGCTTGTAGAAACGTTATAAATCATGTTTGCATCCATGTTTAGATTCAAAAACACAATATGTCATTAACGCTTGTATATATACACCAAAATATTCCAAAAGCAGCACTTTATTAAAAGGTTAAATCATGAAATATTTATTTTCCCTCCGTTCAAAAATTTATCGAACTGCATTGTCCGCCATATTTAAATGATTTCACAGTAACAAGTTCCAGAGTGAGATTTATCGTAGAATAGCCCGAGTTTACGGGCCTTCGTGATATACTTCTACGCATAAGAAATCCAAACACGGGTTATTCTACGATAAACCACGATTGGGAACTAATTATTTCTTAAGTAAAATCGCATCGTCTTGTAAGTGTCTCGTTTACAGAAAATTAGTTTGTGTTGAGTTATTACTCTTCAATATATGTATCCGTGTATCCATGTATCATACATGTTCGTTTTTCAAAAGACACCATTGTTACAAAAATTAATATCGACACACAGGTTGATAATTTCATTTTTCAAGTATTACAACTCTATTAATGTAAAAGATCTAAAAATGTTCCACAGGAGTCAACAGTCAAGGTCCTTTATACTAAATATCTAGTTAGTCATGTCGCTTATATCAGATGTGCCAAATTCGCGTCATTCATTTATACAGTGATTTTCAGACCAAACAAGAATTTGTGATGGGTTTTATTTGTAGTGTTTACCAAAATAAGACGCATAAATGATAACATAAAACAGTGTAAATTTAGATATAGAAATACCTGCAGTCCCGATGCCACTGTTTATATAGAGTTCGTAACCAGGATGAGTACCTAAATGAAAATTTGGGTACACGTCATAGGCGTATGAATTGTCTGCCGCTGACAACTCTATTCTCAGCTCGGCTGATCCTTGCGCAGACCTTTCCTCTGGAAACTTTAAACCTAAAATAAAGCACCAATTTGAAGTAATATAATCAAGAATGCATAATTTTACTTGTCTGTTTTCATAAAAGGTGCATACAGATAACGGAATTATCACGAAAAGCAGTACGTTATGTAAGCGTAATTTCACTACAATATCATAGCGTTATAGATACATATATCATGTTTTGACGTCTTCCGATTGCTTTATTTCAAAAGGTCCAATACTGTGGAATCTATATTTATTAGACAGTTAGAAATCTTAAACGTTTTAAGAAGAATTCAGAGTGTTTTGAACATAGATTTAGACACGAGTTTGGAATACCTGCAAACAACACGTGTCTTATAACTATTTCCAGCCAATTCAAATGTCAAATCACACTTACAGCGTTTCAGAATGGAACAGTTATTTAAACTAAAGTCCGCTTTGACCTACACTGAGTCGCTCTTTTTTTTTGATGATTGCCTGTGGGCAATAAAAGATCGCTCAGTGGATCACAGTGACCTCGAGACTAAAAATGGATTCTGCACAGTTACTTGATAACCGTTGGCTATAGGTACGTTTATATACTAATGGGTTAATTATTAACTAAAAAGACACTGTGAGCTAACTGCTTTTAGTTTCAATACCGCAATAAAAGTTCCAAAAAATATAACATACCGTCCATCCTCCTAAGTCGGTTTCCATATCGCAAAAGACTTCTTTCACCTGTTTAGATCTCCACAAGGTAATATTATACACTCCGCTCTTACTGCTTATGTCCCTGTGCAGCATGTCATAACAGTCTGATGCATTTGCTAGAATAATTCATGATAGAATAATTGATGAGACTATTCATGAGAGGTAATGAATTGTAGAACAAACCTTTCGCCCCCAGCACTGGTGGCGGAATTCTATTATATACCCGTCACACATAAGGTGTCACCCCGGTATAGAAGTACTTCCGGGTCGTTGTATCCTAGAAAGTAGTTCTTTGAAATTTTGAAGTTCCCAATTTAACGCTATCCCTACTTTGACATGTTATATTCCAAATGTATTTATTGATACTGTGTACATTTTTTGTCATTTCTGATGTCTTTAACAGTTGTTTTATGTGTGTTTTTCAGGATTACATTTCTGTGCGGAAGGATTAAAAAACTACACCAGACTGGTGGCCATGACAGATGTCAGTGGGAAATTTAAACATGGACTAGATACTTTGATGTGTAGCAAAAAAGTTCATCGTTGATGGTGGTGTTTTTCCGTGATATATTGACTGGGATAGTATTACTCTTCAGAAATACAGAGCTGTCAATGCTGCAATTTTGTTGTGAAATTCACAATCCATGTCCAAAAGTGCTTGTTTTACTATACAGCAAAGAAGGAGAAATTGTACCGGGCCGACACCTATATGGCAAATTCAGAAAGTGGAATATCTCAGCAACCATAGGGTTTACAATCATGAAACTTCACACACTAGTAGCTGATAACAATACAAATCAGTGGCTAAAAGGATATTTCCAAGGTTTGTGAAATTTTAATTTTATTCAAATTTTAAAAATTCAGTAGTTGAATTTTCTTTGAAATTTGAGTAATAGTTGTCTCCTCTTGATTTGTCAGTCTTCTACTATAGTGCAAAGACACTGAACAAGCAGGAAGCTTTAAAAAGGCTATATAAAAAGAAGACACATAGTTTTTCACTTTAATTTTAAGAAAAAAATATAAATTTAAATTTCTTAAATTTTAAAAAAAAATTTCTATTTCGCATAGCGTCTCTTTTCCGAAGAATTTATAAGTATATATATGTGAACATGTTACATAGTGCCGCAGTAGACCGTGGAATGAACAGTGTCGTATGTGTGGAAGCTGTACATTTTGGACCGATGGGCTTATAAATGAGGCTATAGTCGGTTTCGAACAGGAGTCGGAGAGACTGATTGCTTGTCCGGCCTGGATCTCGAACCGGTCACGGTGTTATTACACTGATGTTAAAGCCAGTCAGCAGGCGTCTCATATATGATATAAAGAAATTGCGTGAATGTTCGTTCCCTTGCGTATGAGACGCATAACTAATATTACACAAAATAATTATTTTTCTCATTTCAGTCAAATCCAATGTGCTAACCGGCATTTGGCATTGAAGGACATTGCTTACCGGTGTGCCGAGTGCATTTGTCGCATTATTAATGTATAACAAGTTTTCTTTACACTGACAGGACATTGGTTGTATTACACAGGGAATTACATGGAAGTTGCTTCAGTGTGATAAAAATAGTTGTTGTTGTTGTTGTTTGTGTATTATTTTATTTATTCATTTGTTTTTTCAGTTTAGAACATATTCCGAGCTTTCAGCTTCAGCCCGCATCAGGCCGTCGTCAGATACATTCTGCCTTGAATGGGATGCTTCTATTCTGATTTGCTTTTCAGGTTTACAACGCAGGTCTGTGTTACTAAGAAAATATTTAACGGGGCTGATTTCCTGGGTCGGCCTCGTGCAGTTTCCTTAATATGTATTTGTCCTGGTACCGACTGGAAACACAACTTGACGGTATTTGTATTTCAGTTTTGCTCGATTCATTCTACTTCATTCTTTAGATAGGACTTTTCCTGTTGGGACTTTTATTCATGTTTTTCTGTATGTTGTTTTTCAATAGCATTTATGTGTTTCAATTCTTTTAAATGTGCATTTCAGATACTTTGTTGTCTGTGCTGAAAGAGGTTGTCTGGTAATAGTTATTTTAATATTCTTTTCACTGTTTCAGCAAACATTTATGTAGAAAATTATTCAGTTGCAGTGTTTTAATGACAGACTTCCTGTAAAGTTCCTGAACCAGTTGATATCAGAATGATAAAGAAATGATAGATGGTACCAATCTGTGAATATTATGTCACTTTTTTCTATAGGTGTTCCTGATCACACTTAGAACTATACACACACACTCAGCTGTTTCTCAAGAAAGGCCGACACCGGTTCACAATCTTTCTTTTGTGATTTGCAGGCGATGAATTCCATATGTCAGAAGGAAATTTAGAATCGTACAACCAGTCAGCAGCTACCCATAAACCAGACCAACCTATTAAGTCGAGCGGGCAGAAGCTGTGATTCCCAGTGTAACACCGCAGAATGACGGCTAGTTTTCGGTAAGCGATTTACATGTTCCACCGGTGCATTGCCCTCGGGTCCTAATGTCTTTAGTCAGAACTGTAGCCTAAAGTGTCAGTAACTGCTTGACAGTTTCAGGGGTACCCTGAGCTGTGTCTGGCTCCAGTTGGAGTTCTTGACCATCCGCACTTGCCTGCTTCCAAGATGGCGCGGATCGGCTTTGCATTTGGCGTTTCAGGCCTTTTTAAGCTTAGCCGAAGAAATAATTCATTTTAAGATAGGCTGTGATGTATTGATCTGTTTTACTTCCAGTAATTGTCATAAAATATAATCCATATTGGTCTTTGCTTGTGGGTTTTGGTCTTTCAATCATTAAAAGTTTCATTTTTCTGCAATTGTAGTGGGTAAATTATGCATTTTTTTACTAAAAATTGCATATTTTTAAAGTAAATACTCATTCTGATACATCATTTTTCAAAATAAATAAGCCTAAAGTTACATAAAACATACTATAAGCATTAACTAGTGATATCACAGTTGATTTCATGAAAATCTGATTGAAATTTTCAGAAGGAAGGCAAATTTTGTAATGTGCCTTTTTTCTTCAAAATTCCGGTTTCCGAGCCAATTTCTCCGCAAAGTAGGTCTAATGTTTGAAATGTTTCTGCGGGACAAAATTTTCTTTGCGATGACAATGTCTTGTGTAACTTTTCTCGCAAAACCCTAAGTTACAGATTTTATGGGAAAATTTGGCTAAATTAAAAATTTGATAAGATTTAGGTGTCACCCCGGTATAGAAGTACTTCCGGGTCGTTGTATCCTAGAAAGTAGTTCTTTGAAATTTTGAAGTTCCCAATTTAACGCTATCCCTACTTTGACATGTTATATTCCAAATGTATTTATTGATACTGTGTACATTTTTTGTCATTTCTGATGTCTTTAACAGTTGTTTTATGTGTGTTTTTCAGGATTACATTTCTGTGCGGAAGGATTAAAAACTACACCAGACTGGTGGCCATGACAGATGTCAGTGGGAAATTTAAACATGGATTAGATACTTTGATGTGTAGCAAAAAAGTTCATCGTTGATGGTGGTGTTTTTCTGTGATATATTGACTGGGATAGTATTACTCTTCAGAAATACAGAGCTGTCAATGCTGCAATTTTGTTGTGAAATTCACAATCCATGTCCAAAAGTGCTTGTTTTACTATACAGCAAAGAAGGAGAAATTGTACCGGGCCGACACCATAAGGCGCGGATAGCTACGTCTAGCCACGGATAGAAACGTAGTAGTCCGTATCGATCCGTACCGGAGCCGTACGGATTGGTACGGATTGATACGGATTACTACTTTGAGGTACGGGTCATAAAATTAAATGTACTCCATGAGTCCAACTTGAGGACTAGAAAATATAACAACACTGGGTCTAAGAGCGTGAACACTTTTAACAGTGGCAAATGCTTTAAATTAACCCAAACCTACCTACACGGACAGACTTATGCACAAATCGTAAATCCACGCTTTCTTAAAATGTAGGGATAACGTATGTGTTTCTGTGTTATAACATTCACAGCGTCTGGAACCCTGACAGCTTTGGTACAGAATATTCATCGAGATTCTGCAGATGTTATTACATTTCTACGGTGGCATATTTCTGCCATGAGATAGCTAGGTAGCTATCGCGATACTTCAAAGAAATAAATTAATTTCTCGTCAACAGTTGTTGAAAAATCATAAAACATTTTACATCTGTTTACATCAGGAGTATGGGAAAGAAGAGCAAATAACGTTTTGTTACCATCAACATGTAAAGGGACATTTGAACCATAAGCAGTTTCTAATTCAACTATAAGTCTATCTAACCACTTATGGCAACAACATTTTTGTCTAATAAGATATTTTCTACAGGCTAATCGTGGCTTAAGGTAGTTATAGTTTATAAAACGTATCCTTGTGTTTATTGAAATATTTGCCGAAATGATCCAGTATAAATATATATAGGAAAGTACAACAGAATTATACAAAGTATCAACTTACTGATGTCACAGTTCTTTCCAACATAACCGGTACTACAGGTACATGTGTAATCTGAGTTTCCAGAGATACACGTTCCATGCATACATGGATTTGTCTAACAGTAATAATTAGCTGAAATAAAATTGATATAAAATTGAAATATGAACTGGAGATGGTAATGTTTAAACAAATTATTTAAAAGTTTTTGTATCCGCTGTTATAAATCGTTTAGTAGCTGCATAAGCTAGTTGTTGGCTGATCTTGTGGAAGTGTGGTGTTCTGCTTTCCTTTTGAAAGATACGTGGGTCAGGAGAGAATGTTCGAAGTACTTTAAGTTCTATTAACGTATGCAAATAAAAACATCACTACCGACTGTTCTGAATTCGATAAAGGCTGCATGATAAATGCCATTCATACTCAATTTAAGGTATGTGATTACCAGACCTTAAATATTAAGGTAGATTTTTTATTCTGTAAATGTATAACTGACTAAATCAGGTGGTCCGGAAATAGAGATGCATTTCTGTGTAATTATTTTGCTTTGATACGGCTACATTTCATGCAGCAGTGTTTCGTCCAAGAAACATACTTGCGGTGAAGGTTGCAAAATGATGTATACATTAAACTAATACATTTTTACAGTGTTCCTAACTACCAGCAGATTCCAAAATATTGGTCACATGTCGATCTCCTCTTAAAAGCAATTAATTCATGTTGTTTAGAAAAACATAAGGTTAAATTTTTCGCTTTGTTAGGGGTCCGAAAAACGGACCTTTATATCTGTGAACACTTACATATATCACATTGTTTTCCACCAAAACCGTCTTCACAAACACAAATGTAACCAGTTTTACTTTCAAAACATTGACCATGTTTGCACGGGCTTGTCTTGCAAGGTGAACTGGCTGCAAACAAATGTGACATTCTAGTTAAAAAGTTTTTATTTTTCCATGTACATGTATGCTGCCTTTTGCTTAAAAGGAAGTTGGCAATCTATTTTGAAGAAGATTCAAGACAAACAATTTTATTCGTTTACCATATTTTGAACTCAAGCACTGACAACATTTATATTTTTCTCTTGTGCATAAAGATATAGTGTATGTGTATCAGTCAGAGACCTTCTGATAGATAGATTATTTTATTTCCTCCATTCTTGAAGAGCATAACTTATATACAGGTAGACATATATCAGCAAATTTACATGTAAACATTTAAATATTATGTAAATATTATTCGTGAATATACATTGTATATCATTTTAGATACAAACAACATTTTATATTTCAGTTTAGCATCAACTCTACAAATAAAATAACACAAATATGCATATTATACCATTATTAACATAAGAAAGTACAATCATCATAAACTATGCTAACATGGTATACTCTTTGTGTTAATGTAAGTGCATGCATTAAAACTTAAGATTTCTCTATAAAACATGTATAGCAATGATAAGAACCATATTTGACTAGGAAGTACTTTAAACAATGTCCACTGTTTACCTATATTAAACAATACAAATTTTAAGGTACTACTTACTAGGGATGTAAATATTATCGTATGATATAACAGTACAGGCTTGTCTTCTAAGAAATATTAGAGACAAGCCAGTAGTAACCATACTAAATGACTGTGTAACTAGCTATATACTGTAATTTCCAAATAGAACAATATTGTCGAAACTAAAACACAAGATGAACGATCGGAAATAACACGCATATGTTATATCTTTGCTCGAAATAATTATATATATACAATCAAGAACGATTGAGAAATGGCAACGGTTAATTTAAAATTAGAGTCCTTGACACAACAAATGCAACGTTCAGGAAAAATCGTTTCGAATATGCAAATTTTCGAGTATATGGTATAATATATGCAAAGTTAAGAGCATATGGTACGATATGTGTAAGGTTAATGAGACACGGTAGACAGCATTTGCAAATTTACGGGTATACGATATATTTTATATGCAAAATTAAGTGTACATGGTGTAATCTATCAAATGTCAACACATAAAAGAAATTCACTTTGTTTCGTAAGGTCATCTGTACCATAACGCATACATGGTCGAATCAACACCCTCTGTAGAACTCTTGCAATTTGATAATTATTCAAGCTGTATTTATAATTGGCTATAGGTAATTGTATAAATAACTACGATTGTTCATACGGGCTCATTCTAAACATTTGACTTAGTGTATCTGAGCCGCAGGCTGAAGTAATTTACAACAAAGTTAGAACAAGTTTAATTCAAGCAATACTTAAAAAAATACTTACAAATGTTACAATGACGCCCCTCGAACCCGTGATGACAGGTACAAGAATAATCATTTAACAGGTCTACACATGTGCCATTAATGCATGGATCGGGTTGGCAATGGCTGACCGCTGCATGTCAAAGAAAATTCAATTTACTATATCTAAGGTTTAGAATTCGTAATTATAATTCGAGTTGTAAACATCAGCTGGACAGAACACATGAAAGTATATATATTGAATATAAAAAACGTATCTGGGCATTGCACATTTATATTTTTCATGTAGAGGCTAATGAATGCGCTACCATATGAAATGAAAAGAAAATGCAAATCAAAAAAGATTCTATAAAATCCACGTTATATACGGGGTAATCAGTTTATACAGATGGACTTTTTGAAAAATATAAGTAATACATTTTACATACAGATATTGCAGTAACGGCCTTCGTAACCATAGTTGCAAGAACATAGATAATCGTGAAGAACTTCAATAACATTGACCATGTACCAATGGACTGGACAAGCAGTGTTTCGTTTCTGTAAATAAAAAAATAACTATGTTTGTGTCTTTCCTTCAAAGAAAAAGGCTTGAAGATATAATTATACCATTGACATGTTATTAATGTTTGGTGTAATATCATTTGATATTGACTGTCGCAATTAATAATAAATACGACATTGTGCAGCATAACATGATCAGTGTCGCCAAAGTATTTATGAATAAGTCCAACTGTATGCCTTGTTAATGTGAAGTCACAGACATTTAAACACCTGCTGCACCAGAAACAATTTTTATTATGTGGCTGTACAGTATACAGATATAAACATTAAAGATAGAATACTAGTATGATTTGATTATTCTAGATATGTAACGATTGTATAAAAGCCTAATGGTTACAAATCAAACTTTTACTGCCAGTTGCGCCAGTATTGCTAAGACTAAATGTCAACAACTGAGAAATTATCATTATTTTGCCTTCGATCACTAAACACAAATCAAAATAAGACATAATGAAATATTTGAGAAAAAAGAAATTCAAAATATCTGATTAATAAAATATTCGACATTTTACATTTTTAATTGTGTCAGTTTCAAATATACCACAATTCCTATTGGCACATGACTCCACTCTGTCATTAGAACCTAAGCAATATTTCCCATACGGCGATGGATGAGGGTTCGAACAAGATCTTGATTGAGAACGAATTCCTCCTCCACATGTCGCACTGCATGTACTCCATGAGCTCCAGTCACTCCAGCCACCATCTTAAAATGCAAAATATTTTGTAAACTGATATTAACAATCGCAGGTCAATTTGAAAACAGAGATTTATGTATCGCAGGCAATACTATTTTCATCAAATAAGGTCTCTAAACAACTGAATTTTAGATAAGTGCGGGTTTAAAATATTGTGCAAAAACTGAAGTAAGGAATTATTTTAAACGCACTTGCACATGGTGCAGGCATGCAGAGTTTGTGATCCACACTGTCACCAAAGCAATGGTTGCCTGCGAGACTTGGATGAGGATTAGAACAGTTTCGAGAGCGACGTTGTAAGCCCATATCACATGTAACCGAGCACACACCCCATTGTGACCAGTCACTCCATCCGCCATGTACTATGTAAAAAAAAAAAATTGTATCTGTTATTAATGTATGTTCATGTAATTTAACGATTTCCTTCGATTATATGAAAGAAATATATTATCTATATAATATTCTGTAATGGTATGTTAACGTCAACCCTCTGTTCATTTTCACTTTTCGTGCTTCTTTGGGTATAAACAATAGTATTTGAAGTTATCTAATATCAGTACCAGGACAAAGTTGCTTTTGGCAAGCTTTCACATCAGTACTTCCGCCAACACAGTCTAGACCACCATTCTTTGTGCCGGTTGTGTACACGTTCTTGTCCGAGACTGTTGCCCATTTTCACAGGTAACGTCACATTTACTCAAGACGACCATGTTGTCCAGTTTCCGTCAACTGAAATTATACTCATTTTACAGTAGATCTGACACTTAGCTATGATTGCCTTACATGAGTAAATGACCAGAACAGCAGTTGTTTCGTTTCTGAAACGCGTACACTGGATCAAATTAATTGATACAAAATAATGTGTACACAGGCTGCATTAAAACAAATCCCAGCCTCCTCTTAAGTTAATAGTTCAAACTATATATATTCTTATTGATAATTTGATTGCTTTGAATTTGTTCATTCAGTACTGAACCAAATATCCTCTCAAAATTCTTTTTTATTACTTTTTCTTCACCTTAATTTTATGGAGATATGATTTACAAACTTCAGTGGAATTTCCACTTTTTCTATTTCATAATTTTTTATAGGCACAGACATATCTAATTATTTAGGCACAGACATATCCGACCATTGATTAGTTCTATCCCAAAAGGCCTTGTCTGACATAGAGTATTGTATGTTTATTATTTCAGCCCTTTTGTTAAGGGCTTCAATATACATATGCTAAACCATTTTGACTTACGATACGAAATTAATTCTTAATATTCATTCAGCTTCTGAAGTATTCTATATATGATACATACCAATATTACAAAGTCCACAGAATCTGGGACACACGTTCCTTGCATGGTTTATATCGCTACAAACGCTGAACAAAGAGTTAAGCCTTGCACAGTCCATAGATTTATCATCGACACATACCTTGGCTGAAATGGAAGCAGATCGTTAAGAAATAATGTGTAGGTTAACATGCATTTTGAATAATCAACTGTATTACGTAGTATATGTTACTAAATATAGACATTGAAAGTGCTGCAATGCAATTTGCCCATTTTTACTACTTGAATTTGTATTGAGGATTTAGTTTATTTATTTATTTGGGTTGTACGGCGCACCAACACAGTATAGGTTATATTGAGGATTTAAATCAACTTGAAAAGCTAGTTTAACACCAATAACTTACAATAAGATATCAAAGTTACAAATCAGAAAATCCTGACTGCAGGTTTATCATGCACTCACGTTCTAAATGTTGACACACAGCCGTGTTGCAGTGATCAGTTGAACAACATTCGAAGCATTTTGTCTGTCTAGCACCAATATCTCGTCCAACTATAGTGCTAGAAACCGAGGCATGGGAATCACAACGCTGTTTAAATCATTAATTTATAAGTTAAAATATGGTACCATTAATTAATTAATTATTCAACAAAGAATAAACAGTTGAAAAAGTACAATTTAGGCAAGTGCCTGGCCTTATACCGTAATTTAAAAAATCATCAGGATTAACAAAAAAAAAAAAGTACAGAAAAAGTAGATTCATTGTGTGTGACAGCAACAGTAGTTTTTGGGCGGAGGTTACTTAACTATAACGACGGATATATTCTGAAAAAAGTTTAAATTAATCTTACTATAATGCCTGTAACAATATTATTGCACATTAAAAGACGTTGCAAGAATTCAAACAACGAAATTGCATAATGAATAAACTTGATGAAGATAATAGACTTCTTTGCCTGAAAACATTAAAAACAAGGCAAAATTAATGTTGAATAATTGAAAATGGAAAACATAAATAAAAGACGAAATACATCAAAAAGTTACATTCCTCGAATTTCTCTCGAGTATATGCAGTTTGGGTTGCAGAACACAATACATTTCGGGTTTAACAGTTTCAACAAATTTAGTTATTATTCTAACATATATGCAAATACAGGTTATAACTAAGATATGGATTTTTAAATACTAAAATTACAATGCTTTAATCATCAGACATTTCAGTTTCTCTACTAAACAGCTCTGCTTTTTATTGCTTATCCCTTTATCGTAGCAATGATGCTTCCGGATGTATCCGTTCGGTAACGTAATGACTTTAATTATACCCTTAAGAATGATACACGGAAAAGTAAGCACATACCTTATTTTCAACACAACCAAGACTGTGTTCTGTTGAGTTACATTGTGGAAACACGACTGAAAAAATGTTTAAAAACAAAAATAGCATATTGTTCGTCTTATGAGGTATATATGTGTATAAACTTATCAATGCAAAACTGTTTCAGAAAGGCAAGTGAGAGTTTTATGTGGGAAAATCGAAAAAAACAAAACAAAACAAAACAAAAACAAAACAAAACAAAACAAAACAAAACAACAAAGTGAAATCCCATTTAGAATATAATTTTAACTCTTTTTATACCAGTTACCGCGAAAATAATACAAACCAACTGCATAAGGATATATATACAGAAAATCTCTTGTGGTAGTTACCTGACCCAGTCCACATGCTTTTGTTGTGTTACAACTATCCAAATTGACAACATTTGAACAACTATAGCATTCAAGACATTCTGAAAATAATATA
The DNA here is from genome assembly GCF_021730395.1 of Mercenaria mercenaria. NCBI lineage: Eukaryota > Metazoa > Mollusca > Bivalvia > Venerida > Veneridae > Mercenaria > Mercenaria mercenaria. The sequence goes on along the minus strand of NW_026461266.1, from coordinate 26,686 downwards.
CTACAAATACAGCTTCACAGTAACAGTTAAAATACATGACTGAAAAGTTTATATGAAAATATTATACATTTATGGTACGTCTTGCCGGTCAATTTCCAAAATTATTGCCAGAGGTCCCAAAGACCATTCAATAAGTGTTTTATTACATGACATTAGAAGTTAATTTTCATACTTTTAATTTTTTAAGTTTTGACTTATTAGTCCAGAAAACATGTGTTGAATATGGAGCGGTCATATAGTTATATTGCACAACCGATGGACCGACAATTAACGTATAAAAAGAGTCATTTAATAACCCTTGTAATCACACCTCATATTCAAATATACAACTATGTTGTTTAACAAAATGTTGGCACATATGTCATATATTAAGACATGATCTTTGTTTGTAACGAATACTAATGTTGATAAAGACAAAATCGGTATAAAGCGTATACACATCCTGGCTTCTTTATATGAAAGATAGAGTCTCCTCTAGCCAGATTATGTTACTATCAACATAGTATTAAGTTAACGTGTACCATTCAGCATTAAGGCACACTAATTTACAATAATATATACAAACCAGCAGATCCCGCCAACGTCAGAAGAAAACACAACAAAAGTGTGACTTCTGAAAAATAAAGAAATATTTCTGTTAACATTAAACAACCTTCCAATAATGATAGAGATATTGTTGAACACCGGACAAATTAGTTTGATCTAAAAATGAACCATGGAAAGAGAAGCAGTGAATTTGTTTTTAGTAAAAACAATATTTTATATTGCCTTATATTTTCCAGAAATACGTTTTGCGGTATTTTGAACTTCTATTTTGTCTTTTGAAAATATGTTATCTTGGATTATAGATGTGTGTTTGACCAATTATTGTTCTTCTGTCTTTTTCTGTCCAGCCAGATTGGAACTCGTAATTATCTTTGTCCGCTATTAAATGATGCTGGCGTTTTTACACGGCACATGTTAAAAAGTTTTTTTTTTTTTATTCCTACGAGCAGTTTATTTTTTTTCCTTTCATCAAACATTGACATTGCAAACGAACCTTTCTCCCAAACTTATTAATATCTAACAATTGTTATATGATTAAACCATCGACCTGTAATTTGAAATGTAGCGTACTAAATAAGATTGCTTGTTTCTATATTGTTTGTCACAGGAAATATTCAATTATATAATTTACAGTGATATAAACGAGTATAACTTACCCATTCCTCCACCACAAGACATTGCAAGGATTGCGACTTCAGTGTTGGCAATTGACCTTTCCAAAGATAAGCTTTAACTGAAATTTGAAGCGTGCTTATTCGCTAGTCTTTAAACTAAATGCATATCATTGACCTAAATGTCTGGTTTGCGACACTGTTGGTTAATTTAATACATAAACTGCGCAGATCTTTGGTACAAACATATGTCCCGCTTCACAACCTGAAATTAGGATGACATTTACATGTATCACCAAATATAAAGATCCGCAAATAGAATAAAATGGTGAACTGAGTACAACTTTTTCATATATTGAATTGAATTATACCTATCTTAATTGTTTTCTGTTATTAGGTCCATTATAATGAAAAAGTAATACCGTTGGAAGTGATCTTACCTTAATAATGTAAAATCATTTAATTTCGTGGGGATGAAATTTCGTGGTTTTGGTCAAAACCGCAATTTTGTGGGGATATGAATTCGTGGATTTCAACTTTTGAACATGAAATGAATGGGAATTTTACTTTTTCGTTGGGATTAAATTTCGTGTATTGACTCAACCACGAAATCCACGAAAAGTAGTCCCTCACGACACCCACACGATGAACTCGCACAATAAACAGAGAGTCACATGCTTAAAACAGGCAATACAGTTTTTGTACAGTTTTTTATAAATGAAATTCTTTATATATTATCTTACTCTAACAGGCAACATTTCTTATCTGACATTATCATTTGGTGTCAACTGATGTCGGTATAAGACAGGTTATAATGTTACAGATATAGATTTGATGTCCTGTTTCTAGACGATAAGCTAAATGGCAAACACATATACTGGTCCCGTCTTAGGATTCCGTCAGCCTAGATAAGGAGAGCCACGAAAACTAACTCAAAGTAAAGGGGGAGGGGCGATGCAAAAAGTAGCGCAAATGCAAGGGGAAAAGAAGTGGTGGGGTAATAGCGGGAGTAAGGAGGAGGAAAAAATGCATACAACAAACAAGAAAACATACGCAACAGACAATACAAGACAGACAGAAAACCAAATGAAAATAGGGGCACCGCCTTGGAACAGACAGTGCCAACCTCGCACTTACCCTATTTTCAACAAGTTAGACAACACAATGTAAATAAATTCCCCGCTGAGAAAGGCTCTAACATTAGCGCAAAAATAAAAGATTAATAAAGAAAAAACATAAAATTAAGGTAAATCTAAGGTATAATTACACCAATGTACTCAACAACTTGTCTGAAGTCAGAGGACCAAGAGCCTAACTTTTAAAGGCACGGCTAAGAAAACTGCAAGACAAAAACTCTTTCTCTAATTCATGTTTAAACAATTACTTTACCTATACAAAAAATTCAATTTTTATTTGACTTTTTAAAAATTCTAGATTACAAAACCATTCTGATTGGTTGTTGTGAAAATGTATGAAAATCGTCATTTTACTACATGTGTTCGCTAAAATATGAAAAATGCAGCATAAATGTGCAAAATGAATAAAATAATCAGAACAGATGCAGACCAATGTACGATTTCAAATTAAAGATCATATACAAGATGAATTTCATTCATCATTTCGAGTTTTAGTGTAAAATTGTGATTTTTAAAAATTCTGTTTTTGTTTGTTTACATTTCGCCAAACATGTGCACACTGCCGTGACCTCTAGACCGGATGTTCATTAGGGAAGGTCTCGCAAGTTTTTACTGTAACGTTGACGAAAGCATAAAATATGTTGATAATCTCAGCAATTTGGAACATTGAGACAATGTGACTAGTGCACGATGGAAGATAAATTATCGCTTGTTCAATATACTAGGTACCCATTCACCTAACTGCGCGTTTACGTTTAGAAATGTACGATTGAAACGGGTTAGTATATTTTCCCGTTCATGAGTCCATGGTTCTTACAGAATCCCTAGGGGTAGGGTATAACATGTAAAGAGGCATTTTCTTTCTGGTCTGGCGCCAGTGGTCCGTAGCCCCTATTTTAAACTTCAGCATAAAAGCTAGCCCGCCCGCTTAGCTCAGTAGGTAGAGCGTTGGTCTACGGATCGCGGGGTCGTGAGTTCGATCCCCGGGCGGGGCGTATGTTCTCCGTGACTATTTGATAAACGACATTGTGTCTGAAATCATTAGTCCTCCACCACTGATTCATGTGGGGAAGTTGGCAGTTACGTTACTTGCGGAGAACAGGTTTGTACCGGTACAGAATCAAGGAACACTGGTTAGGTTAACTGCCCGCCGTATTTCTGTATAATTGCTACTGCAATACTCGATCACTTGGTTTTTTTTCAGAAGTCAAATCGGCCAATTATTGCGCTAACCCCCTACTGTATTTTTTTGCGTTTGTAAAACTCGTAATTACTCTACTTTCAAGCTGCCCTGTTCTGGCCTTAAACTAGCTGTTTTCGTAGTTTAACAATTATCATAGGTAAACAGTCATTGTAAGAAGGATAACTAGTATGGAACAGGTAAATTAAGAATTGTTTCCCTTTAAAATCTGATTGCGTTTCCTTTCTTTTTCTGGTCTTGCAAGGTGTGTTCTACGTTTAGAAAAAGTCACCTAGATATCAATAACTCATAAACTCAGGATAGATAAAACATTCATTTCAATATTTCCTATATTTCAATTAGCCCATATCAAATTGTTCATCGAAATAATACTTTTTATACCAAAACAAGGACACATATCAAACAGGGAAAGCCATTTTCCAGAACACAGATCACCTCCCGCCCAACACAAAAATATAAAATCAATATCTGGATTATTATTAAAAAACCCTTTCATTTCAAACTTCTTAAACTGGCATTTTTTCAGTTAGCTTTAGCTTTTGGATTTCTAGCTGAAGTTATTTTAAACAAATGTATCATTGTCGGATGGAAATTTCTTAAAACTAAAAAAATGATTTGTAACAATGGAAAAATTTATGAACAATCTTTTTAATGATTAAATACATATTTCACTATTCTAAATTTCTTTTTTTAACACTTTCGTCATAATTGCTTTTTTCGCCCATACAGCCCAAAACTTACAGTACTTCGTAGACTCTATATTGTGTATTATTACATACTCATTTAAAAACTGCATTTACTTTCAATGGAATGTCAGTTTCATGTATGTCGTCGCATGTAAAAGTTCTTTAACGACGATATTTTCAATTTCACTCAGGCTTAATAACAGATTTGTATCATTTATATAATGATTTTAAATGTAGATGCGTATGTAATAAAGAATATGAGATTTGCATCGAGAGATATGAACTCGTTCTTCCGCGAAATAATATGGCGGTCCTAAAGTCGCACAACATTTCCACTGCAGAACTCATGCATATTCCTCGATACAAATCAAATAACCTATAAATATATGTCGATGTTATGCTATGACTTTGTTTATATACATACTATGAAATAAACGGAGGTATACTTAAATGAGACTGAAAACTATAACAACTAAAACAAAAAATACATAAGAATAATTGAATTATTAACCGGCCTAACATTTTGCGGGTTAAAAACTTTCGAATGAATCATGGAGAGATACTGATTATAGTCATCATAACATTATATGAATTTTATGTAAATGTCGACAGAATTGTTCAATGAAATTGCATCAAAGCTTTTAATATTCATTAGTACCTTCAAATCTATCATTTATTTATTTTATCAGACTATTTGATATTTATGATTTATTCACCAGATATAAATCAGCTGAGGATATGTTAAAGGCATCTAATTGCTAAATGTCAAACATAGAATAGAATGCAGTAGAATTTCGTTTTAATTAAAAGGCTAAGTGATCATGCGACTATTTAAATATGCTTTTGTAACTTGCATAGAAAATATTGAAGTTCATGAAAAGAAGTTATTTCTTCTATTTTTAGCTGTAGCTGCATCTTTCAGGGGTCAAGTTTCAAATTTTGAACAAAGTTAGTGGAGAAACTTTCAGTTATGCTACAGACTACGTTCGATTAAAATCAATTAAGAGATTCATTTGAAAAAGTTATTTGAATGTATTTCTTTTTATTTTAAGCTCCAGTGGCATATAAGTGGAGCCAGTGGCCCGTAAAAGAGGCAGACAAGAAGAAGTTGTTTTAAGATATCCTTTTTTTTTTTAGCTTTAAGTGGCATCTTAAAGAGGCCAAGTATTCCCATTTACTTGGGTTGAGAACTATATACTTATGTTCCAGCCGAGGTTTGATGAAGAAGATCTATCAAGTGATACATGAGAAGAAGTCAATTAAAGGTACTAGTATTTCTATTTTAGCCTTCGCAGCCCCTTAAAGGAGCCTATCGCCCCTTATTGAACAAAGTTGGTAAAGGACCTAACAATGATGCTGCAGACGAAGTTTGATAAAAACCAATCAAGCGATTCATGAGAAGAAGTTATTTAAAGACATTTCTATTTCCAGCTCTGGCTGTCGCTAAATGGTTCAATTTCTCTCATTTGAACAAGCTTGGGGGAGGACATTATGATAATACTACCGGCCACGTTTGGACCTTATCATGATGAAGATCTATCAAGTGGTTTATGAGAAGAAGTTGTTTAAAGGTGTCTCTATTATGCAGCTCAAATGCCCTCTATAAAGAGACAAAGGACCTTATCATGATGATACAGACCACGTTTGATGAAGATCTATCAAGTGTTTTCTTAGAAGTAGGCATTTCTATTTTTAGAATTAGAAGCCCCTTAAAGTGGCCGACTGTTTCTGTTTGAATAAATTTGGGAGAGGAATTTATAAGTTTGATAAATTCCAAGTTTAATGAAGAACCACCATGCAGGAAGTCATTTAAATGTATTTTTATTTCTAGCTTTAGTGGCCCCTTAAAAAGACCAAGCGCCCCCATCTGAATAAATTTTAGAGGGAACCTAATAATGATGTTTTTGATCTGTATCACGACGTTCCATGCAACGGTTAATGAGAAGATGTCGTTTTTAGTTATTTTTAGTTTTAGCTTCAGTTTTTCCTGAAAGGAGCCTACTGTCCCTATTTGAACAAAATTAAGAGAGGACATTATAGTGATGCTACAGACCAAGTCTGATGAAGATCCGTGTTGCAATTTATGAAAAGAAGTCGTTTAAAGCGGCCTGTAAAAGGACACAAAATTTCCCATTGGAATATGATTTTATAATGATGCTACAGACCATATTTGATGAAAATCCATCAAGCGGTTCATGAGGAGAAGGTTGGACTTGCGACAATATCAAACATTCTGGCTTAATATACAAACTGGAATATGGAAGTATCAAACCTTTATGTAAAGAAGAATATATACATGCATATATATTAGAAATAATATATCTCATATAGTGATTTGTCGCTGAATAAATCATTGTTTGGAGTTCAGATGCGAAGGAATTATATCACGAGGTCGTAGCCAGGGTGATATGATAATACGCATCTGATCCACAAACAATGATTTTATTCAAGAGCAAATCACTAAATGAGATATATTATTTCGATTCTAACACGTTACCAAGGACTTTAAAGTATATCCTTAACGGCATTTATTAAATATTTGTCCGTTTTCAATTGGTTTCTTTTTCAGCGCGCTGCTATGCCGTTTGACGCTATAACGTAATAATTGTGACGTCAGAACAGTGAATTGTTGTATAATAATTCACTGTTTTCAGCCTTCATTGGTTAATAAGAAAATGAATCAGATCATGTTAGAATCTCACACAAGTTAACAAAAAGAAAAGGTGTACACTGGTATTTTTACGGTAAAATTATATAAACACATGCTATGTATAATGGGATCGGTTTTCATTAATGTTTTATACATTATCCAATTAGATTAATTTCACAGGTACTAACAATGTTTCAACCAGAACGTTGCAATGAATATTTCATTGTTTACTTTCTGTGATAATGTTATGGCATTCACTCATTTTGTTGAATGTGACAATATAGCTCATAAAAATGATGAAATATTACATTCAATATAAAAGACGAATCATATATTTGAATTTTAACATTTATCATAGGTAATATAAAACACTCTTATATCAACACGTCATTTTAATAAAGAACTAGAAGCGGGTATATATGCATTTGAACTAAAACAGAGAGTGTGCTTTGCAATTAAACAAAATGTGAAATGTTCTATAATACATTACGAATTCTCTTTAATTTTCCAAGGTAAAAAAAACTGTGTTTTATGGGAATGTGTTTATATCAATATAATCCTATCACGTTTTGAAATTTGCAGCTATGCAATCACAATGAGAGTCAGCCCGTGCCTTGGATAGATATCCAAAATAAATATAATATAACATGAAAAATATTAAATACAACGTTTTGAGAAGCTAAAATTTCAAGGTTAACTAACAGCAATACATCTATCTAATTACATACATAAACTCAGTTCATTAAGTATGTATTTTCAAACCCTGCATTTAACCGTGATGCTTATTTTAGCCCAAAATTTTATTTTTAGCACGTAAAGGCATTAATAATGCGCTCTATAATTAATACCATAGAGATGTCAAATGTACTTACTGAATCTACACGATACTCACATTTTGGTATATATGTTTAACTTATTAAGTATGACTGCAAAATAATGTGAAAAACCAACATTTTAGTGAATATTTTTAACTATTTTTGGTATTATTTTGATAGGCTTTTTGTTTCAAGGAATGTCATAATTTTGAAAGATAAAATAAGAAATAAAGATTATATTGGCACTGAGGCTGATGCTCTGCCTTTAAAATGAAAACTTTAGACATGATATAGTACAGTTTATATTCAATATCTCGAACTCACTTATTCCAAAACTCCGTCACGTCCCGTCCAGAAAACACTCGGACAAAATATCGAATTTCGTTTATATCGAAGTAAAATGCTCGATCCGTGTTAATTCGAAATACCGAGTTTCAGCTTTGGTTTGTTTCCATATTGGAACAATCAGGACAGTTATATTCGCATTTATTACATACTGTTAGTTACATTGCTTGTTGGTGACAGGATACGGGATATACGCTGTCGAGGAAATCCATATCAGACGAGAGCGGAGCTCGAGCCTGATATGGATTTTCGAGACAGCGTATATCCCGTATCCTGTCACCAACAAGCTGTGTAATGATTTTATCTTGCCGACTACCCTTTACTTACATGCCATAATCTAATATTTTGTAAATTAACAAAGCGGCAGCTATTTTTTTTTAAATCTAAATTCATATCTGAAATGTACTAGCAGGATATGGAATATATCCTGTCTCCACGTGACGTCTATTGACCAATAGAAATGCAAGAAACTTGTAGGAGGCAAGATAACTAAAATTTTTACAACTGGGTTTCAATGGACCGCGATTGTGCAATATTTTTACATATCATAACATGGAACGCTTTAATATCGGACGTGGAATTTTTTATTAACGTTGTAATGGAAAGAACTGCGTGACGTCCAAGTTGACGTCATTATCGTGGAAAATAATAATGCGAGTCAGTTTGATTTGTTTATTGCATTTTCGGCGAAATCATTTTCCAATAATTTTCCCTGTCTTTCGTTACATAACGATAATTTAGATATAAATTAATCATTTGATAGTTGATATGTAATTAAAAGGTTATCAAATTTTTATGTGGATAATGCACTCGTTCTTTCGCGGATAATATTGCGCTCCTAAAGTCGCGCAATATTACCGCTGCAGAACTCGTACATATATCAACATACAAAGTTAATAACCTATAAGTATACAATTTACCTTGGTTTAAATGCATCAGATTTTTTTACAGTGTATTTACATATTAAAGATAGTTTTTAACAATTTTCAATGAAGTGAACTGTTTTCATTACCTCATAGGGAAGACATCGCTCTTTTGCTGGTAAAAATTTAAAATTTGTGAACAGTTGTTACAGTACATCACAAGACGGATAAGTAAAGGTATAATTACACTGAGCTGTAGTTCTATGTGACATTAATATTTTAATTCTGATCATAGCTCAGTCGAAATTCATAGGTGTATAGCTTGAACTATCCTTTCAGGTTTTGTTTCATTTATGTGTAAAGTGTATGGAAACTCATAGATACGTGTATGTTATATATGTCAGAGTTCTTATAAATTTCTGAAATTAACATTCGTGCGATGTAAGGAAATACATAAATATTTCCAATTGACCTAATGAGATTCCATAAAATGTTCCAAGTTACTGAATTCGATTCAATATTAATTGCATATCATCGTAGAGATGATATTTAATTAGAAAATTGACTGTTTTTATGTGTGGCGATACACAAGTGGGATGAGTTTTAAAATTCAAATACTTTTCCAGTGAGAATATGATCGCATAACAGAAAAGGACTCGTCATATCGGGATAGAGAAACGCTGTTAAAATATTGACTGAAAATTTGCGTTTAATGAAACAGCCGTCAGAATGTCAAAAATGTCAGGAATATTTCCAAAACTGATTGTTCTAATGTGTTTTGCAGTTTTCTATGACTGTAATTATTGCACGAAAGACACGTGTAAGACTTTTCAGTTAAAAAAGAAAAATCTTAATATAATATTAATTGGACACGGAATACTTGAAACACAGGTGGATGTCCATCACGACTGCGCGAGACATTGCTTCTACTACAAACTTTGTAAATCATTTGACTTTCATAGAAAGGAGCGTTCTTGCAAACTGAATAACGTGAGTGGGGATTCTCCAGAAGCGACCTTTGAAGACAAAGCCGGTGCCATTTTCTCAGATATTACAGAGTGGCCATGCGTACGTAAAATATGTTATATTTATGAATTTATTTCACCATAAATTACATCAATGGTTTGTAGCCATTCCATTCCATTTGAAGTAATAAATTTCATTATATAGGGAAATAACGACAAGGCTAATCTTAGATGTTTAAAACAATTGCGTCACATGAAGTAATGCCATAATATTATTAGGAAGTTAATACGCTAAGCATTCATTTCAAGTTAACCATGTTTACGTTTGATTCGCTTGTTTTTAGAAAAGGTCTTCTGTGAATTTCGTTGAATATTTATTGATGCAATTTTAAAGAGTAATAATTCAATGTTCTTTAAAAAAGTAAACAAAAGATGAACAAATTTCTAAACAGTCATATCTCTTTATTGGACACTCTGACGATACCTTATCTATGAAATATATGCCATATAAGTGATAAAATTATATTATTTTGAGGTACATGCAATACGATTCAACCGTATGCTTAAAAGAAAAAAGTGAAATTGGATTTTTTCCTTGAAAAAAAAAAATTAGAAAATTTCATACGTTCTGAGAAAAAGGGAAAATCAAACTCATTGTTTAATTTGTAAAATTTTGAAGTTCCAAAGACCCATATCTTTGATGTTATTTTTTCTTTTGATATATTTTTTCTTTTTATTTATTTTATTATTTTTTGCTATTTCTTAATCAGAAATCAATTTTTCTTCAAAATCATATCCACGACCTGTCAATAGTTGAATATAATTCACAATATAGTGTAGTAAGCATACTGAATGTACTAAATTATCTATGAAAAACTGCCTTTTGAAAAGCTTGATTAATAAAGGTATTAAATTGTTCACTCTTACTATGAAGGAAATATTATTTAAGTCATCTTAAAAACATTTGTTATTCGAATAAAATTTTCAACAAGATTGTAAACTAAGTCTGTCAGAAAAAATCAAATGTAAACACAATGCAAAGGAAATATTTTGAATTAAAAGAGAAAGAATATGAAGTAAATTTAAAAAAACAACTCGAAAATCTATGTATCTATCTATTATGTTGAATAAGTTGGTTGGCGTCACCAAATAAGCACACTTTCATGAAAAAATATGAAAGCTTTTCGAAGGAAAAGACACTCAAACCTTTAGGTTTTTACTTAATAGTAAAATCCAAATAAATCACTTAGTATTGTCCGTAAATATTGACCTTGCGCTCATTAATCTTTGCCAATATTTTCTGGGGTTTCCATTAGTATACGCAGTACTATTTATTTGTATCTTAAAAAGATCTTTATTACTGAAATAAATTATACAAATAACCAATGACACGGTGGTGTAGTGGTAAGCTGTCCAACTGCCACGCACGTTACCACGAGCTCAAAATCACATCTGATCATTTTTCTTTAAAGTCAATGTAATGTTATATTATCGATATTGCTTTTATTCTTACAATATTTACGTAACATATTTCATTGTTATACCATAAACCAGCACAGTCTTGTCAAAACATGTTTCGCTTCAATAAACTTCTTCAGTTGAAATATATGAAATACACAATGATATTTGAAATATGGAAATGACGTAGACGTGCCAAATGAACGTCGATGTTTAGACGCCACAAATGGCTCATAAATGTGAATCATGAAATAAAACGTCTATTTCACGAATTCTAATTGTTTTCTCTTGCATTTATTTTCTGGAAACGCTGGTGACAAGTACCTTTGCCTTTTATCTAAGATTATTTTAAAGATTTTTATTCATCATTTTCGACAAGGATAACTTGACTTCATGTGTATTGGCCATAAAGTTTCATCAAATAAGTGTGGCAATGTTTTGAACTAATAGTAATAAGTTTGCAGCTAAAATTTGAAAAGATGGTCCAATGCAGGACTCGAACCCACAACACCGAGACTGACAGCTAAATGCTTTGTCCGCACAGCTACTTGCACATGCGACATTGTTTAAATTATAAAGGAATACATACGCATTAGTCATATCGCTATTTAGCTTTGGACATCGGGAATTAATTTGCGGAAATATACGGAATATTCATGAGTGTCAGGCCAATACTTACGAACAATAGATATATGTTCTAGAATACATAGTTCACTTTGTAAATTGCGTATTTCAGAATATGGCAGGCAAGTGTGGTGAAAGTACGTGTTCAGAAAAACAAAGATGCGTTAACTACAAAGATACATTTCTGTGCATAGACATCAGTAAGTCATTATATTAACAGAAAATAGAATGATAGAGGCTCAAATGAATAATTCAATGCTCCGAGTGAGGCTCGAACCCACATCGGTGAGATGCAAGTTATTTGAAGTCGGCTTTGCCACTTTGCCACGGAGGCCCAGGGTCTTTATTTGAAGGTGGTCTTTATTCATAGGTTAAAATACACTACATGCCTTAAATAAAGAAATAGCATATCCCAAACAGTGATTTGTCGTTGCATCAAACCATTGTTTGGAGTTAAGATGCGAAGGAATTATATCAAGAGGACACAGCCGAGTGTTATAAGCATTTAAACAATGATTTTATTTAAGAGCAAATCACTGTTTCAAATTCATTATCCCGATTCTAACACGCTGTCAAGTATCATTATGTACATACCTGACCAAATATTTCTCAGATTTGTATGTTTGTTTATAAGGACAACAAATTGGGTCGTGTAAGAATAGGAAATAAAACATGGTCTTTAAAGACAGATAGTCTCTGTTCAAAGGAAGGTGGTCTTTAGCACAGCGTTGGCAATGATTTTAAAAGATGTAGCAAAGCAAATAGATTTTCGGTAATGTTGTTTTGTGACGTTTGAAAAATATTGTTTTTGTTTAAGTAATTTAAATTCTGAGGCAAATGGAGGATTTATTTTAAAAGAAAGCTGTATCGTTTTATCGTATGTAGAGGATTTATATACATATCTATATACATTTTTTTTTGCATGATGCTTTAGATATTTTTTATATTAGCGATGTCATTATTATAGCGTGTGCGTAATGGAAGCAATATATGACATGAGGAGAATATCTATTTTATATGTACGCAATGTCATTAATATAGCCTGTGCGTAATGGAAGCAATATATGACATGAGGAGAATATCTACTTTTATATGTACGGAATGTCATTAATATAGCCTCTGCGTAATGGAAGCAATATATGACATGAGGAGAATATCTACTTTATATGTACGCAATGTCATTAATATAGCCTGTGCGTAATGGAAGCAATGTATGACACGAGGAGAATATCTACTTTATATGTACGCAATGTCATTAATATAGCCTGTGCGTAATGGAAGCAATATATGACACGAGGAGAATATCTACTTTATATGTACGCAATGTCATTAATATAGCCTGTGCGTAATGGAAGCAATGTATGACATGAGGAGAATATCTATTTTTAAATGCTAGCAATGCCATTATTATAGTGTGTGCCTAATATAGGCAATGTATAGCATGAGGAGAATATCTATTTTAAATGTATGCAATGTCATATTTACAGAGTGTGTAGGACTTCCTAATATACCAAACGGATGGGCAAAGCTTGACGCATCTGACAAGTATAACGACACCGCGTCTGTATATTGTCATGAAGGTTTTGTCACAGAGCAGAAGTCCGTCAAATGTCAGCTGAATGAAAAGTGGGAGACGGCTACTTGCGAACAGAGAGGTATGAATAGAATGAGACAAGACAAGATATGTTTATTATAGCCTCATTCTGAATGAATACAAATATAATAAGTTATATTTACACATAAATATTCATGCAAACCTTTCTTAAAAGAAATATGAGAGACCTAGAGAACAAATATCTATTACAGAATTAAACTTTAAAGTAGTTTTATATTAATATTCTATCATAAAAATGACGTTATACAATTCACAGTAAAATCTCCATCTACTAAAACGAACAATATGTAGATATTACACTTTAGCCCTTGGAAACAGACAAAATGTATCAGGAAAAAACAAACTGAAGACTAATGCTATGCCTAAATGCCTAAGTAGACCTAAAACAAACACAAATATACATTTACAGATCTAATAATGTTTTGTACAATTAATTAGTTAATTGATATCATAGTAGTTCTTGATCTTTTTCAAAATAAGACATTTTCATGATCGCATTATTCTGCTGTTTTCTTGTCTGGTTTTGAACTGTCTTCAACAAATGACACTTTTCGTGTGATTTCATTTGCTTTTGCTCTAAGAACATTATGTCTAATTGTGTAAAAGAGAGGCTATGCTCTTGTTTTTAATTTACATGCCTCAGAATTAAAATATATAGCTTAATTGCTTATGGATATTAATACATAATATTAACGATTCCCTCAAAATCAGTGGCCACAACGTGTCTCAATTGAATCTTTGAGAGATGGCTTTCTTCATACTCCCTTTTGAAAATCATTTTTGGATTTCTTTACTAAAGAGATTCCTGCAGTACAAATAACAGATTGTAAAGACATTGCTGACAGAGACCCCGCCGCAGGCAGTGGAACGTACGAAATTCAATTGTTGAAATCACGTGGCATGTTGACAGTCTTCTGTGACATGGAAGTAGACGGAGGCGCCTGGACGGTAAGTTTTTCTATGTGAAGTAAATAAATTATAGTATTTTAGCAAATGTGACTGTGCCGATAATCTTAGATGTTTAAAACAATTGCGGCACATGAAGTAATGCCATAATATTATTAGGAAGTTCATACGCGACTGGGGTGTGCCTGCCTTGTTCAAACTTGCACATCTTGCCCGTTGTTTAATGACATTTTCATTATTAATTGTTGTGTGACGTAAACGTCATAAAGAGCGAACATTTTGTCTGGCAACTGCAATGTGTCAAAAACATGTTATTTGATGCCATGCTATTTGACACAGTGTGTTAATAATTGATTGCAGCTGAGTAAGTCAACTGGTATTTGTTTTATTTAAAGATAATGTGTTACTGTTTTTATTAAGGTATTTAATACCAGCTTAGAAATGTTAAATAAGTAAATAGTATCAATATTATTCAAATTTTATTACATAGATCATTCAAAACCGGTTTGATGGTTCAATAGAATTCTATCGAAATTTCACTGAATATGAAAATGGTTTTGGTGACATAAATGGGGAATTTTGGCTGGGTAAGTACTGTCACGTATTCTCCTGTTTTATTACGGTGATTTTTTTACAACTTTATGGTAATCAACCCTTAACTGCAATCGGCAAACAAAGTATTTTCCTTTTACGAATTCGGCATTTTTCGGTGTCTAAGGAAAGTTATGTGACGGTTGAGCTACTTTATGTCCGAAGGCTGCCGAATTGTCCATTGAGAATACGTAACCATACGGAAGTTGCCGAGTATTTTTACTGTTTTTGCCTTTAACCATGAATGAACCAGATATAATTGCCAATGAACTAATCTCTTTGATCGGGAATGGTTATCTATTTTAGTGATAAACATGTAGAAAATACCTATATATATATATATATATATATATATATATATGATTTTTTCTTATAAATCTTAATGTTATTTTAACATATTTATACTGTTACAGTAACATCGAACCTATCTTTTTCCGTTAGTTATTTTCACATTGCATGATCTCATGTGTGCTGTGTTGATTAACTAATAAATATTTAACAGAAACGATACGCCTCATTTGTTATATATTTACAAATATAAAGGATTTTGAAACGACCCCTCATTATCACCTTTCTCCCGACCTCCGTGTTCGATTTCGTCTTAATTTGGAAATGTTCATTAGGATGTTGAAAAGATAGATATCATGACATTATTTTGATTTTCTGAAAGTCTTGGGATTTATTTATTTTAGTAAACAGTTAATATACCAATATTGAATACATTTATTTATCGCGCTAGCATTTTTTTGGTGACTTTCAAGAAGTCTCAGTATGGTTTATACCCGTATAAAAGCACATCAAATAACATTCAATCCTATACATGTTTACAGAAGCTTGCTATAAAATCAGTGATTTGCTTTTCAAGAAGATCCGAAAATCAAAATAAATGATAAAAAACCCACTTTCATTTCTAATTTGCTTTCCGATAAAAATTCAGTTCCTAGTTTTTATTTAAAATATTGTTGAATCTAGTCAAAAATCATGTAGATCTAGTATTGTCGATTATGTTTTGATCTTTACCATCCTACCTTTAATTTAATGTTCTTTTTTCTTTTAAATTTAAGTGTCCAATTTTGAAATATTTTTTGGACAATGTTTTGTTTTTTCGAGAATGACGTCACATGCTGCGTATATTCTCGTAGACGAGGCCGCGCTTGATATGATTACACAAATATTGTTTTTATGAAAATCAACGTTTTTTTTTTGCATACAAAAATATAGCTAACGTAAATATGTTGTAATAATCTTTGAAACTTGCTCGTTATCAGGATTGAAATATATCCAGGAACTGGCTAGCCAAGGTACTACCGAGATTCGGCTTGAAATGACGAGGAATAACAATGGGGAAGGTTATGAAAAATACATGGACTTCAAGCTTGAGGGCACAAGTTATACGCTGTCAATACAACAAGCGTAGTAAACAGTTTTTCAGGTAGAGTAATTTAACTATATTAAACATAAGCTCGTTGTTATTAGGTTCAGTTTAAAAGAATAAAATGTTAGAATTGAAATGTAACATGGCAGTACCGTGTTCGAACCCGAGGCGAGACTAATATTCTCCCAGGGAAATTGACCTTTATATTAAGTCTGAAGTAGTTTACACTCCTCATGTTTGGACGTTTTCTATTACTTAAGGAGAACATGTTATCACTGAAATGCTATTGAAACAAAACGGCAGTATGGTAGATATCACGTTCAGATCTTTTTTCTACAATGCAGAAGCTGATTAAACTTGATTTTTTGCTCGACTGACGTTTTAAACAAAAGGGCCAAGATGGTCCTAGGTCGCTCACCTGAGAAACACACCATAACAGTGTAAGCAGGTTTGACCTAGTGATTTCATGGACACAAATATTCTGACCAATTTTCATTAAGATTGGACCAAAAATGTGGTCTCTTAAGTGTAAACAAGTATTTTCTTCAATTTGACCTAGTGACCTAGTTTTTGAGCCGACATGACCTACATTCGAATTTGACCTAGATTTGATCAAGGCAATCATTCTCATCAAATTTCATGAACCTCGATTGAAAAATACAACCTCTATCACATACAAAACGTTTTTATTTGATTTGTCCTAGCGACCCAGTTTTTGACCCCAGATGACCCATATGCAAACTTTACCTTGATTTCATCAACTTTGAAGGCTATTATTCTGACAAAATTACATGAAGATCAATTGAAAAATCCAGTCCCTATTGCATACACGATGTTTTTCTTTGATGTGACCTTGTGACCTAGTTTTTGACCACATATAACCCATATTCTAACTTGACCTGGAATTCATCAAGGCATACATTCTGACTAAATTTTATGAATATGCAGTGTAAAATACAGCCCCTATTGCGTACACAAGGTTTTCCTTTAATTTGACCGGGTGACCTAGTTTTCGATCCTAGATGACCATATTCAAATTCAACCTAGATTTCATCCGGACAAACATTCTGATCAAATTTCATGAAGATCCGGTATAAAATGCAGCCCCTGTTGCATACACAAGGTTTTTCTTTGATTTGACCTAGTGACCTAGTTTTTGATCCCAGCTGACACATATTCAAATCTGACCTAGAATTCATCAAGGCAATCATTTTGACTAAAAGTCATGAGGATCAATTGAAAAGAAACATCCTCTATCGCATACACAAGGTTTTTCTTTGAGTTGACCTAGTGACCTAGTTTTTTTTAACTCAGATGACCCATTTTCAAACTTGGCCTATATTTCATCAATTTATCATTCTGACAAAAACTTCATGGAGGTCAGTTGAAAACTACAGCCTCTATCGCATACACAAGCTAAATGTTGACAGACGACAGACAGACAGACAGACGACGGACGCCGGACATCAAGCGATCACAAAAACTCACCAGGTGAGCTAAAAATGGATATCATGCAAGTTTGCGTAATAGGAGTGTATGGGAAAATCGCAATTTTGAAAATATTATCGCGAACAGAACTTTTTCTTCTATGTAGATTATAGCTAAACCTCTCACAAGTGTAATGGGCCGCCATAAGTCTAACTTCATTTTAAGTCGACATTGAAAGACACATAAACTTATGGTTTGCCTAGATAAAACATACTTTGTGAAAGTATTTTACTGCTTAGTTCTACAAGTTCAAGTTTATGTACAAGAATGCTCCGTGAAGCAGGCCACAGCTCAGTTGCTACAGCAAAATGCTATCAGAAAATTTAAAAGTACTACATCTACATGTATGGCAGTATTTTTATGTCATTTTGCTTCATCATTCCACAATTTACATCAATTCACTAATGTTATTTCTAATGAAAATAATTTCTAATAATTATTTCTAATATTCATCAAGCAAAAAATATTTTGCGTATGAAAACATGTACGTATGCCTAAAACAGACATTATGTCAGACCAAAAAAGTAACTTGATTAAATTCATAATACATTATAGCAAAATATATTCTTTGGTCAATCTCTGATCTCTTAGACACCATAAAAACCAGCAAATTTCATTATTTTTTATGTTTCAGATGTAATACCCTATTACACCTTTTCCTACAATAATGGTCAACGATTCTCAACCTATGACAGAGATAATGATGATTGGTGTGCAGAATCGAAACACGGTGCGTGGTGGTATGACTACTGTACGGCAGTGAATTTTAACGGGAAATACTGTCTGCCTGGAACTGAATGTGAGGTTGAAAGGACTGGTCTATTTCATAAAGGATTAGCCGGTTACGAATCATTGAAGAAATCCCGTATGTTAATAAGACGTACATAAAAAGATGACAGGTGCATAAATTAATACAATACATGATAAGGAATCCATTTGTTTTGAATAGTTAAAAAGCATTTTGTTTGTCAAAATTTGATGAAATTTGGAAATACATTTTACACTTTTTGCAATCTTTTATAAGTTGTTTACGCAAATTTTACGGTTGAAAAATTAAACGGTTCTTATACATTAGAATAATCTGCCCGATCTATTGATGACACTCGGCTAAACAGGAATGCAAAGTGCCGTACATAGGAGCCCTATTATGATATGATAATTTTAGATATTAAACTTTGTGTTGTAACAATTAGCCTTATTCAAGAGTTACGCTTCGAGACTAAATTACAGATTTTCGAAATTTAGACAGATATTTTTTATATAGTAATTGCAAACAATTAATAATGTTATACACTATGTATTCATTAAATAACACTCAAGTTGTTGTAAAATGTGAAGAAAAGCTCTCCAAAACATATCTTCATTACATAAAAATATTTATAATATTTTATTTACATTTTACAATAAATTGTAGACCGGTTTTGCTAAAAAGCGACACGTTTCCAGTATCCTTTGTTTAGAAAAAAATATTAACCAGAATAAGTTGATACTTTATTCGGACGTTATAAAGTTCAGGTAAATTCCTTCTTGTTTATAAATATTTGTTTATTAGCGCATGCATGGCGCCGAATGGCAGGTTGTCACGCTCCTTTGTTTATACACGCCAAGACCGGAAATGGTAATACGTCTTGCAGAATAGTTCCATTAGCGCGCAAATGATAGCGAATTATTCTGCACAGCTAATAACCAATCTCTCTCTGTGCGTGCGTGCGTGCGTGCGTGTGTGTGTGGTGCGTGCGTGCGTGCGTGCGTTTGTGACTTAATTAAGACAGTTATGTTATGTGACATTTCGTTTTAAACATGTGTATAAGAAAAATATTTGATCAAATTTGAAAGCGCTATTTCTCGATGAGTGACTGGAGCTAAATATCACGTCGACGTGACGTCAACATAATATCGTTATGATGACTAAAGCGTTGTTAGTCATATTAGAACGTAAATTTTTAAAACGTAGTAAGTGCGTCACAGTTATTACGACGGAACGTTAAACGTCATAGTTGAATACGAATACGACACAAGAAATGACAAATATTTGGCGGATCTGGTGCAGCCGTTCTGCGCATGCCCGGAAGTGATTATCAGTTAGAGCGCACGGCAAAAATACGCAAAGGTTTGCATGTCCGCTGTCCGCTCGCATTTAGTGAATAATATGTATAATATACTGTTAGTATCACCAAGGTTGCAAAATATTTATATTTAAGATACTTTTCGTTCAAATTGAATCCGGTATATATCGGAGTCTGTAATATATCGCAGACGCACCAGATCTGTTTTAAGTTACAGCGTTTGGTGGATGTCGTCAAGGATGTAGAAAGCAATCCTTGATATCATGTTAGAATCAAAATAATATATCTCAGCAAGTGATTTTCTCTGAAAAAATTCATTTCTTGTATTTCAGATGCGTTGTTTACGTCACTCGGGCTGCACCCATATAGATCTATCTTGATATATATTCTTCGCATCTGAACTCCAAACAATGATTTTATTCAACTGCCAAAATTACTGCTTCGGATATATTATTGATTAATTCATATTTCACAGATATTGCTATATAATATGTTTTTCATTATTGAATTTAATGTTCATGCGGGAGGTGCGTATCGTAAATGTATCATGTCTATCGCTTGTAAAATTGATATTATTTTTACACAAGATAAATACTACATCAAGTGTAATAGCGAAATAGTGCATTATATAGCGCAATAGTCATAGCTCTTAGGCTTAGGATACGTCCTGTTAACTTCGAGAAAAAAAAAAAAAACAACAAAAGATCTATTCGCGGTGAAATTAAAATGTACTAATATTTTATATATATATATATAAAATGCCATAAGGTGGATTATTAACCTTTAGCCTGCTGGCGGTGAATATTTCTGCCTTTCCGACAAGTACAGACCAAGATCAGCCTGCAAATCCGTGCAGGCTAATCATGGTCTGCACTGTTCGCTGTTCAGTCAGTAATTTTTCAGCAAACACCCCTTCGTATGATATATGGTATTGCATAAATTGAATGATGGGAAAGTCCAGTATAGAAATTTAGCAGGGTAAGGGTTAAATTTTCAGGTCTGAATTAAGGCATTTTTCTCTATTTTTTACCTTTTTATTGATACTTTTCATCTTAGAGTATTAGATAATAATGTATTTGTTATTTCATTGCAATGTTTCTATGTAAGCACGATGTTCTCGTGTAGGTTTTATTAATCAGTCTTGGACCAATGCGACCACCCCCGGACAAATAACAAAGTTAAGATAATTTGATTAATGATAATTTCAATCAGTTTGGATGAAATAGATGCAATATTGCGTAGCAGAAATATAAAGTATTTCCTGGAAATTAATAAGGACGAAACTTTGTATATCTATTGTTTTGGATACACTTTAAAATTTTGTTTAGGTTAGAGTTTTGATTGTAAACATAGATCTATATTCTGTACGGAACATAATTTTATATTTTTTGACTGCAGTCAAATCAGTCTATATAACAGATTTGTGACTTTGTTTGCCGGACCCTTCTCTTCACGGGTTTACGAGTATATTCTACCCTTTGCTGGTGAACAGGGAGACAAAAGTTTTGACTTTCAAGGGTAGTTAGTAGACTGGCGGTGTTCTGAGTTGGTCCGATTTACAGGTGTGACTGTACATAAATTTATGCACAAGAGTGGTGAAAAATGTATATGTTTTGTATGCGCTTAAAACATATGAGTTTATCAGCTATGCTTAATATTACATTTTATGAATATTCTATGTGGAGTATACAGGGTGTCCCAAACAACATGTACGTACTTTTATTGATAGATATAAATATGTTTTTATTAAATATGAAAATGATGTAAATAATATAACTTTTACTATGCAAAGTACATGCAGTTAGAATTCTAACTATGTTTCACATCAGAATTTTACACAGTCGGGTTGTACAATGTTATTGTATGATCATGTGAACCATTTTTCTGAATAACTACATTCAGTGTATGTCCGAGCTGAAACATTCCTGGACAATTTTGAACGTATTAAAGTCATTGAGTACGTCATAAGTCCGAGGAATGAGATCATTCAGTTGCTGAGTTACTTATAATGTGATGTCATTGAGTACGTCATAAGTCCGGGGAATGAGACCATTCAGTTGCTGAGTTACCCATAATGTGATGTCATTGATTTACGTCATAAGTCCGAGGAATGAGACCATTCAGTTGCAGAGTTACTCATAATGTGATGTCATTGATTTACGTCATAAGTCCGAGGAATGAGGAATGAGACCATTCAGTTGCTGAGTTACTCATAATGTGATGTCACTGATTACGTTATAAGTCTGAGGAATGAGACCATTCAGTTGCTGAGTTATCCATAATGTGATGTCATTAATTACGTCATAAGTCCGAGGAATGAGACTATTCAGTTGCTGAGTTCTAGAATTAGACGATAACTATGGATTGTAAGATGACGATGATGATGAGGATAATGAGTTTCTGTCTAAAAGATTCAGACAACTATTTAGTATTAAAATACAAACATCAGATGCCAAATCATGTTGAAATTAATATTATATCATATTAGTTTTCTCTTAGCACTTTTTCTCAATTATTGGAGATTTTCATCGTTTCTGATCCGAAACCTCCATTTTGGACAAATGTGATGTCACTGATTACGTCATCAATGATTTCATAAATGATGTTTTTACTAAATTAAGTTAATGAATTGAATTGCAAAAAATGTTTCGTATTACTCATTTCTTTAGCAGGTATAATATATAATATACTGAACTTTATTTTAGGGGACACCCTGTAAAAAGACACTCTTAATGCTTTTATATCATGTATTTGTAAATGTATTTTCTGGCTGACATTGAAAATCAGTTGATATTTGTCTATGCTCTTCTTATATATGTCGTTTTTCAAAGCACAGATATCTTCTGTATATTTTCTGACAATGTAGATATTTCTGTATTCTTTTTTTTTTGTATTGTATGTGATAAAATTTGGTATTTTGATGCTTTTATATGGTGTATGTGAAAAAAATACATTCTGAATGCTTTAACATATAGATATTTGATGCAACTGACCTAGGTTATGGCAAAGTAATATTAATTACCTATTATGCGACTGTCGTAGGCTAGGAGTAATGTAATGTTATTACTGTCGTTGGCTAGAAGTAATGCAGTGTAATTACTGACGAAAGGTAGGAGTAAAGTAAGGTTAATTTTCAAATTAGCTACTGACGTAGGATAGGTAAGTCTTAGAGCCACATGGTAAGTTATTCCTAGTCCGCATAAGGTCAGGTGAATACCATTGTTGGATAGGCTTTTGGAAAAGCAATATTATTGCACTTTCCTAGTGTTCGACAAGCGTGCCCTAACGTTGGCTAGGATTCAAGCAAGGATATTTCCCAATATTCGAATGACGTAGGTTATTGGTAAATCATGTTAATTTCCTAATAAACGACTAACTTACGTTAGATGAAAGCAAATTAAATTGCCTACTATTTGAGTTGACATTGTTGGATGTAAAGCGACTTTTCTTATTGATATATGATTATATAACTTTTTGGGAAATTCTATATTCACTTGCTTTTGAATTATAATTTCTGGCACTGTCCGTCCGTCCATGCGTGCGTGCGTTCGTGCGCAAGACAAAGAATCCTAGCTCAAAGGTCAAGGTCACGCTTAGAAGTCAAAGTTTAACATTGTCTATTTCTTGTCTAATCCATAAATCTGCCATTTATCCAGGTATCTGAAAATATTTTGACACATGTTAACCATATTGAGAGGGTTTGTCGTGCTTATGACCCGGGTCTCTCAGGTCAAAGTCAAGGTTACAAAATGAATCATACCTAAACTTTTCTGGTATATTTTGCACAGACAACTGTAGAATTCTTGGGCACACTTCGGGGGCATTTGTCATTAATAATGACAGCTCTTGTTTAATATGTAAATGGTTTGATGATGTTGCTAATTAACTAACAAATGGGTCTTCCCCATGCTGTTTTCAGATTAATTTTCAAGATGTAATACAAAACGTTCTAGATGTTTTACTGTACAATTTTTGTAGTTATTATACCTCCATATACCTCCATATACAAAGCTATATTGGAATCACGGATGTCCGTCCGATGGTCCGTCCGTCCGTCGTGTCCGCTCTATATCTTCTTTAAGCGGAGGTCAATGGTTAAATAGTTGAACTTTATGTCTTTTCCATATTGTCTAAATCTCTTGGAAGATTTTCGTAAAATAAGATCAGTTATATACCACACTAAGACGACAGGCACAGTACAAAACCGAAGCCAGTAGGTCAAAGTTCGATGTTACACTTGGAGGTCAATTGTCAAATAGCTTGACTTCATCTCCGCTCTATATTGTTTAAATCTTTTTGGAGGATTTTCGTAAAAATAAAATCAGTTATTTACCACACTAAGACGACGCACACAACACTAGGTCTAAGATCAAGATTACACTTCAAGGTCAATTTTCAAACAGCTTGACTTCATGTCCACTCAGTGTCTTCTTAACTACTGGAAAGATTTTCATAAAACAAGAATCAATTGTTTATCTCATCAGAACGACATGCAGAGCGTACAATCCATTTCATTAGACCCAAAGTTTATGTAACAATAGAGGTCAAAGGTCAATAAAGGTCGTAGCTTCCAAACCGCTTGAAAGTTGTTCATAAAACTAGTGTCAAAATTCACATTATCTGGACGTTGTGTAGAGTATATAACTCAAAATACAAAGTCCAAGGTCAAGGCCACAGATGTCATATATCAAAAAGCTCCATATTTTCTTAACCATAAGCATAAATCTAATAACGTATCATCAATTGTTTACTTCATCCAGACGACGGACAAAGTGAACAGTCAAGATATTTAGATCAAAAATCAAGATCACATTTAGAGGTTAAAAATCAATTATTTTAGTCCACTCCATATCTTCTGAACAACTGGAAGAATTTTCATAGAACTAGCGCCATTTCTTAACCTCATCAAGACCACATGTAGAGTGCACTATCCAAGTCACAAGGTCCAGTGTCACTTTTGATGGTCAAAGTCAAAACGTTTTACTTTCCCTGTACGAAAGCGGTTTCTTGGGGTATTAATCTCCTTTAGTGGTAGCTCTAGCTTTAAATTTATTCCATGCATAGATATTTTAGATAAAATTATCCAAACCATTCCATGAAATACTTAGAAAACGCACACTTTTGATGTTCTGATTAATCTTATTGGGAATAGATAGAAAGAATGCATAACTACAAAATAATGTTAGACCAATTACGTATAATTACTAATTTAAGTTGTAATCATCAAATTGAAGAAGAAAAAAGAGAGAAAATCATGTTTACGGCCAGAGGTCAATTCTATACAATATGTTTGCGTCCCTTCGGTTTAAAAATGACAGGCTGGAAAACACATTATGTGATTAATACATATATCTTAAAGTTAATATAACGAATACAGGCTCCATCAACGTATCATTTCTTAAATAGGTGCTCGCTCTCAGTTACAATAAAACTTATATTGTTATAATTGAATTCTGCTGATTTGCTAAGCTTAATCGGTGAAAGCCAATTTCCCAACGAAGTTTCATCTATTTTTGTGACCGAAAGTACCTCCTTTTTTGAGAGGTGTACTTTCAACAAAGGTGCTTTCACACTATATGTGAGGTAAGATACTCTCTTTTATAAGTAGATGGTTTCTATTCTCATGTGGTATTTAGCATAGGTTTTACTGCACCGTAAACTAAACAAGAGATACTTTTAGAAATGTTGATACATTTGTATAATGTTCCAGAATAGCTTGGTTTTGTATATAACGAATCACTTTTCTGATCTGGTTATCTTTGTAGCTGAAATCAATTTTGTTGGGTTTAACGTCGCACCGACACAGTTATATGTCATATGGCGAATTTCAAGCTTTGATGGTGGGGGAAGACCCCATGTGCCCCTCCTTCATTATTTCATCACGAGCGGGCGCCTGGGTAAAACCACCACCTTCCGTAAGACAGCTGGACGGCTTCCTCACATAAAGAATTTAACATCTCGTGCAAGTCTCAACCCAGATCGGTGAGGGGCAAGTTTGCATCCTTAACCACTCGGACAAAGAGACTCTTTAATTGAAATTATTAGTTATAGTTTACATTGTCACAGGATTATTGTTACAAGTATGTTGTATTGAATTGAATTTATCCGTAAGGAATATTTTTGAGTATATTTCGGGAGGCATTTTAAGAGTGCTCATGGATATCTAAAGATAATAGAAGTTCTCATATAAAGTGTTTTATGTGGATTAAACTTTGTGGAACTTCAGCAAAGCTACAAAACCAGGATCGATGAATATTCTATTCAATGTTAATATTGTACAAGTATTAGAACTTTGTTTTAGTTATTTACTATTGCTTGCTTTAAATTTCTTTGAATAAATTTTGTTAATGTGTTTTAAGTGTGTTGCTCGCTTTTGTTAGTAACGCCTGCCCAGTATCACTGCATTACACAGACATGATTATGATACAAAAACAAAATAAATTTCCAATTCCGCAACTGGCGAACTTACTACCATGACTACATATTTTTGATAAATATTTATAAATAAAATGATTTAAACCTATTCCTAGGGGCAAGTGATGCATTTGCATAAAATGATGTCAATTATCATTTTAATCTGTCTGTACCTCCGTCCGTCCGTCAAAATGCCTTCTTTTTTTAAACAATACACGTGTCCGTATAACTATAGATGAACGTAATGATTGTACAGCTTGATTTTAATTTTGCCCTTTACACTAAGGTTAGTCTTACAGGTTTTACTGTATCAGCAGTATAAAAAATGTGG
>NW_026461265.1:0-3280 GCF_021730395.1 Mercenaria mercenaria | reverse complement strand
TTGTTATGTTAGCCACAGTGTTGATGTTGCAAATTTAACCAATTGTTCAGTGATTTTAGTATCAAAGTTTTCATGAGAAAGTTTGACACTGAAACCACTGTAACAAATCTAGGGGGTGCTTAACTTTTTTCCAGGTGTATATATAAAGATGTGAAAAAAGATGGTTCAAAGAGAATTCGAACCCATGTTAGCATACCTGGATGACAGAGTCTATTACTACAACCAATGTGTCATTGATTACCTATATTTAGTAATACGGTAATTTTTGGCATACAAATATTGTGTAGTGTCAGGTCAATACTAAAGGACAATACTACCTTTTCGTTCTTTATTTGCCTGCTCTGTTTGAAGAGTTTTTAATCTGTTAATCTTCTGTGTAACTTTGTCAAGTTCCGCACGCAGATCGTCAGCCTCAGTTTTGATGTTAACATTCTCTTTGTCCAAGTTGTCCCAGTTTTTAAACCTGTTCGAAATTACAATTTTTGTTGAAAACAAAGTAAAATTGATTAGGTATTGATAATATTAATGGTTTACAGATTTGCCTTGGGTTGGCAAAGACATTTGCAACATAAGGTGCTTAGAACATGTATATAAAACATAATAGGTAAGGGTAGATTTCTTGGAAGCACAGAGCACCAAAAACACAGCCTCAGAGCCCCGCATTAGCAAAGTGGGCCCACAACAAAAAGAAGCTGTCATGGAAAATATTACAGACGGGTTGCTTCAAACATCTAACAAGTACATACTACTTTATGTAAAATATAGAAAGAGGCGGAGGAAGTGGTAAAATGGTGGGGGGAAGGAATTTTAAGAGGAAAGAAGAACAAGGATGAAAATACAAAGGGTATGCTACGTTCCTTAATAACAGTCACACTACAGCGTAAGCGCAGACGCTCGTGTACCACAATCAAACACACAACCGTGCCCGACTAAATAATACAGAAAACAGTAGGGCACCGTCTTAGACTTATAATTTAACAAGGATAAAAATCAGTATTTGGTAGTTGAACCGTAATGGCAATCGGTAATTCTCCGTTAGATTACGTATTCTTGTATGGCTTTTCAGCGATAATGTAGCTCATAACAGCATGATTTCTGAGAATGCATCTGGCTTTAAATCATCCTGGGTTATGCCAAAAGGGCATACGTAAATTTCTTCTCAGGGATTCTCTGCCTTTAAGCTGGCAACTTGACCTTCAAACTTTTGTTGTACGGTTGTGGTACAATGTATGTTTACGCAATCTGGTTCTTTGTAGTCAGACTGCAGCACTTGAATTTTTCCCGTAGTTTCACAACTATAAAATTTCACCAGTGGCGCAGCTAACAACATTGATGACTTAAGTCAGAAATTACAAGTAACTATAGCTTGATATTTTTTCCAGTAAATGTGCATTTAAAGCAGCACAGTGATTTCCCCTCAGCACAGAGATCTTAGACGTAACAAACATTTTATCAAGATTTCAATAAAAGTAATAATTTGATATTAAATATCGGTAATTAAACTTAATTTGAGTATATCGAAAATATTTTCGTATGTGGACAATAAAGAAACTCTTAAAGTCGAAAATAAGAAAATAATGCTTCTTTTCGACGGCCATGTGTATTTTATGGTAACGTGGTATTTCTGACGGGTGCTAGGGGTGATAATCGCTGCTCCGAGTTTGCATCTGAATAAGAGCGGACGCAGTGTTTCGGTGTTAACTATATCTGACTAGGAAACAAGCTGCACCTAATCAGCTTGTCAAAATAAAAATTACTGGCATTACGATAAGAGTCCCATAAAACTGGTGGAACCAGTAAATATTTAGCAGTGGATTTCACTTGATACCCCATTCATTTATATATGTGCACTTCCCGCCTTACGTAATTGCTGAACGCCATTTGCAAAACTGTATAAACTATTGAGAAAGTTCCGAAAAGCCTACCTTATTTCAGCTGTAACTCCAGCGTTTTCGCTGCGAAGTTTGCCTAATTCTTTCACAGTATCTCGAAGCTGTTCTTGTATATCCCGGTAACGAGTGCTTATATAAGCAATATAGACAATGCTTACCAGAGGTAGAAATGTAATTGCTCTAAATAATATTTTATTTATTTTTGCTCTGAATAACATCTTATTTATGATGTTTGACCGAACCATTCCTCTATGTATTTCACTTTTATATTAACAACAGATTTTATAATGTAAATTATTATAGTATAAATAATTGGACAAGCGCTGATATTGGAAATTATTTACAATACATGTATACACCATACGGTGCGTTTCCAAGAGACAACAGCTGTTATAAGAAACATCTTGTTTTCACGTTATAAAAATAAATTGTCTTCAGGTTTTTCACTACCGTAGTTTTCTTGAAATAATTACAATGTCCTTTGCTAATATTAGTAAGAAATGACCTTATTTCTGAATGCTTCATATTGGCTTACCCAATCTACGCGCTTCAACAAATATACAGTTTATGAAATATAAAGAAATGTATGCTTTAATAGGCAAGAAATTAATTTATGTTTATTGTATTATTAATATAACGTGCCTTGGACTTTGCCCGCCCGTATTGGTATGCCCGGTGGCGAGAGTATACAAATGCAAACACACAAACATTCCTTGACTAATATGTTAAACTCATGTAAGCCGACACTTCGAGTACAAAAATAATGTACATCAAATGATTGAAGAGCTAGCGTTTTCCAGTAATGTTGCCAGAGACGAAAACAAAGATAGAGGATTCAAGTAAGTTGTTGAACAAAGGCTTTTTAATGAATTACATATTTCGTAAACAAAAATAAATAAATAAAATTATTGTCCGACCAAGGTCATGATTTATTTCCACTTTATTTATCATGTCGAAAACTCCTTTATTATTCAATAAAACAAAAAACTGGATATTTGACAAGGGAAATATAGCAGCAACAATCATTCGGTTTTTGTTACCATTTTTTTTTTTGAAACACAAGGATAAATATCAATGAGGGAAAGCCACGTTCAAAAATAAACGCAGCCTCCCCACACACTAACCCAGCACGCGGACGTGGACCCGCACACGACCAACACACACACACAGAAGAAAAAAGAGAAACAAAAAGCTTACAAACTAGGATAAAACGAACAAAGGAACACAGCGGAGCACCGCCTTGGAACTATCAGATGCAAAACCGCCGCTGGGGAGCTTAAACAAATTTATGATGCACATAATACAGTGTTGATTTAGACATAAGTCAGCTGACGGTCATTTGACATTCGACATGTCCTGAATTAGACACGGACTAAATTTTCCTGATC
>NW_026461264.1:0-3282 GCF_021730395.1 Mercenaria mercenaria | reverse complement strand
TAATAATACCGATATAACCATGTTAAATGTATTTAATAGCATTAAAGATCGGCGCCTTCCATGAGTAAACACAGTAAAGAAGCATATTTCGTTTAAACGAAATGATTTCGTTTAAACGAAATAACTATTTCGTTTAAACGAAATGATTTCGTTCAAACGAAATGATTTCGTTTAAACGAAATGATTTCGTTTAAACGAAATAGTTATTTCGTTTAAACGAAATAGTTATTTCGTTAAAACGAAATGATTTCGTTTAAACGAAATAAAAAAAGTCTCACATTACCAAGTGGAAAAAAGTGTGTAACGTCACTTTAGGGGCACCGTATGCTTGCATGTAGTTGTATATTATTTATTTTCCTGCAGTTGTGCTTTCTTGATTTCCATCATGCAATAGTATTATTTTCTTATTTTGCCTTGTCTTCCAGTTATGTCTTGCATGCAGTTGTATTTGCTTGGCTTTTCTTGCAGTTATGCTTTCTTTAATTTTCTTGCTATCATGTAGTAGTTGCTGTTCAGTTCACCTCATGTCTGATCCTGAGATGATAACTTCCTTTAGCTTTCTTTTAAATTATGCATTTTTGTGCTTGTTTTGATGGTTTCACTTTTTTACATTTATTTTCTTATGGCAGTTTTTAGGTCACTGACCTAGAACAGCAGCTGTTACATGGTTTTTTAAATTCAATTACATGGTCTTAAATGTACTGCTTTACATGGCTGTAAATATAAAATCTATCAGTATCACATTCAAAATGCTGCCATGTCATTTTTATGTTTCTTTCCATGTGCTAATATGTATGGTTTGTTTTATATACCAGATCTCCCTGATTGTGCAATGCTATTATAATGTTCTGTCTTTGTGCTAGATGTAATTTTTAGGTTAATTTGCAACAATAATTATTTTTAATGTTCATATATGTTTTTTAACCATGTCCTTCTTTTACAGCTTGTTTTACTTTTGTTCCTTATTTATTTGTTAACATATAGTCGGTTCAAAAGCACCTAGAGTGCTTATGTTGTATTGTTACTTGTCTTGCCGACACAAAATAAAATTTATCTATCTATCTATCTATGCACAATCTCACAAAAAATCAAGTAACAAGCGACCAGATGCAACAATGGGCTATTCCAGAAAATATCCCCCCCCCCCCCCCCCCCTGTGGAAGCAGTTTTTTCGGAGAAAATTACCCCCCCTCCTGGAGACATTTTACCCCCCTCTCCCCCTTCCACACCCGGGTTACCTCAAAATGCCCCCCTCCCCTTCCTCCCAATTGGATCCCTCCAAATACCACCCTCCCCTCCTCTCGGGTTATTTCTGAAAATACACCCCCTCCCCTCCCATCGGGCTATTTCAGAAAATACCCCCCCCCCCCTAGAGACATTTTACCCCCCCCTCCCCCTTCCACACCCTGGCTACCTCAAAATACCCCCTCCCCTTCCTCCCAATAGGATCCCTCCAAATACCCCCCCCCCCCTCCTCTCCGGTTATTTCAGAAAATATCGCCCCCCCACTCCTGGTGACATTTTACCCCCCCTCCCCCTTCCACACCCCGGTTACCTCAAAATACCCCCTCCCCTTCCTCCCAATTGGATCCCTCCAAATACCCCCCTCCCCTCCTCTCCGGTTATTTCAGAAAATATCCCCCCTCCCCTCCCCTCCCATCGAGCTATTTCAGAAAATATCCCCCCCTCCTGGAGACATTTTACCCCTCCCCCTTCCACACCCTGGCTACCTCAAAATATCCCCCCTCCCCTTCCTCCCAATAAGATTCCGCCAAATACCGCCCCACCCCCCCCCCCCCCCCCCATCGCGCTATTTCAGAAAATACCCCTTCCCCCTTCCATACCCCGGTCAATACAGTATTCAATTCATAGATCTCAAGCATTTGCGACCCCACCCCCATGTAGTTCTTCATATTCTTCAACTCCCTTTAGAAATGTTTCATCACTATCTCCTAGCTACCAGCCAAACAGTTCCCACCCTCACTTGCCACCACAAAAACAATGCAGTCTGAAAGACAGCTAAATCCCCCGCCACTGTTATAGTGAAAGGGTAAACCTTTGACCTTGAGCTGTGACCTTGGCCTTGAACTGACATGGCTGACCCATGAATTCTGCACATCGTCTTGATGAGGTGGTCATTTGACCCAAGTTTCATGAAAATCCTTAAGGGGTTAGGGGTTTAGAGCATCATAAAGAGCTCAAACCTTTGACCTCGAGTTGTGACCTTGACCTAGAACTGACATGGCTGACTGATGTGTTCTTGATAAGGTTATCATTTGACCCAAGTTTGATATAAAAATCCTTCACCTGGGTTTAAGAGATACAGAGCGGACACAAAATGGAAGGCTCAAACCTTTGACCCCAAGTTGTGACCTTGACCTTGAGCTGGCATGGCTGACTCATGATTTCTGCACATCGCCTTGATGAGGTGATCATTTGACCCAAGTTTGAAGAAAATCCTTCTAGGGGTTTAAGAGATACAGAGTGGACACAAAATGGAAGGCTCAAACCTTTGACCCCAAGTTGTGACCTTGACCTTGAGCCGGCATGGTTGACTCATGATTTCTGCATATCGCCTTGATGAGGTGATCATTTGTCCCAAGGCTCAAACCTTTGACCTTGAATTGTGACCTTGACCTTGAGCTGACATGGCTGACTCATGAGTTCTGCACATTGTCTTGATGAGAAGATCATTTGATCCAAGATTCATGATTATCCTTCAAGGGGCTTAGGAGATACTGAGCGGACACAAATTGGAAGGCCCAAACCTTTGACCTTGAGTTGTGACCTTGACCTTGAGCCGACATGGCTGACTCATGGGTTCTGCACATCGTCTTGATGAGGTGATCATTTGACCCAAGTTTCATGTTTATAATTCAACGGGTTTAGGAGATACAGAGTGGACAAATGGAAGGCTCAAACCTTTGACCTCGAGTTGTGACCTTGACCTAGAACTGACATGGCTGACTAATGGGTTCTGCATATCGTCTTGATGAGGTTATCATTTGACCCAAGTTTCATGAAAATCCTTAAGGGGTTAAGGAGATACAGAGCGGACACAAAATCTTACGGAAGGATGGAGACCATTCCTATAACTCCCCACCACTCGCGGCGGGGGATTAAAAAGATTAGTGCTTTCACACTGTTGAACAAATTCTCCGCCTATCATATCCAAGAGTCTAGCCCCTCCCTGGCTGACCTAGTGTGGTATCTTCTTGCTACATGGTTGGGCAATGATAAACTACCTGCTCACTCGACCCCCAACACATACCTTCACTGATC
>NW_026461263.1:0-10348 GCF_021730395.1 Mercenaria mercenaria | reverse complement strand
TTTTTCGGAAAAAATTGCTTTTAAAAAAAAATTTTTATTTATTTTGTTGGGTTTAAGTCGCCCAACAATTTAGGTCACTGGCGTTTCCAGTTTTTGATGGTGGAGGAAGATAAGGTCCCCGTCGTGCATTATTTCATCCGAATGGCCCCTGGTAGAACCACTGACCTTCCGTAACCCAGGCTCGAACCCACATCGATGAGGGGCATGTGCTTTGAAGTCAGCGACCTTAACAACTTTGCAACGGAGGCCCCTACATTTAATAAAGAAATGCCTAGCACCTTAAATGCCATAGCCACATTCACACTGAGCTGAATCTCTTAAATGATTTTTAAAAAGATCACCATTTAATGTGAATATAAACTTCATAATTATTCTAGAATCCGTTGCTGCTTGTTTTTTGTTGTTTAAAACAGTAGTCTTCTGTTGCTCGCACGCTCACACAATACCAAGATTACAAAAAAAATAAATATCGGAACTATTTTCACACGTCCAGAATATTTGCATGATGAGGTCACATAGAAATAGAAGGAAAACTCGAACTACGCGAGGTTGAAACTTAGCAGTTGGTTTAAAGCTATAGCCAGGTGCTAAAGCAGCTGAATGAAAATAAATCTGTATATATTATTGCAGTCAAATGTTTATTTAATCAATAATTCATTATTTTACATTTACACTCATTTAAGATAACACAACAAAATTTGTAGACCGGCACAGAATAGGATATGTCTGGTTTTTCCTAAGCTGATTTTTATTTATACCCTAGTAATAGTTCACATCTGGTAACGAAATGTTGACATGTAGTGTTTGGAACTTCCAAGGCTTTTTCAAAGACACCAGTGTGTTTTACACCAAAACCATTATGTAGAGATAATGCATGTTGTTGTTGCTTTTTTTTTTTTGTTTTTTCGTGTCGTAACATATGCAGAATACCAGAGGGATTAGTTGATGCCCAAGACCGGTAAGGCGATGGTACCAGCTTATCCCCGAGGGATTCTGAAGGTGTTTTCAACCGAAGTAGCGCTATTCTAGGGTATGAGGAAATAATGATTAAAACATGTTAATATGTATATACATGTATTGCAAACTGAGTTAGACCAGTCTACTATCTCAAGCATCTTATTGGTCAATTCTGAGCTTTACTGCGAGACTGACCAATGACAAAGCTGCAATTCAAGACTGGTCTCCAATTTTAGTTTCAATAGAAACTTACACTGATGCATTTTGTATTTACACCAATTTTTATAGTGTAAGTTCTACATGAATGTTTTCGTAGTGAACATATAATGTTACGAACGGTTAAATTCTAATTCTGACATATTCGTGCGCCATAACTTATTTTCAGTGTAATTCTGTAAATATTTTAAATTATCCGAGTAATTGGGATGGGTTATATATGTTTTAAGTTTTTTTTGATTGCTACATAATGCGGCATCTATTGTCCAAACACTTTGATATATCCGCGGGGCAAACCTTATGAAAGGAAAAGAAAAGCGATCTGAAAGCGATCACAATTCCCACCCTTTTTCAGGTGATTTCCAATGAAAAATATTTATGTCACTAATTTTTCCCTCTTTTATGAATAAACAAAGTTTACCTTTCAGAAGTTAACATCGTAGATCTGTGTTAAATGGGAAAAACGTGAATCAGGACGAGCCATGGGCCATCATTATTATCATCATCATCGCTATCATCACCATCATCATCGCTATCATCATTACCATCATCACCATCATCATCATTATGCACAATGATCATGTCTTTCAACATGACTGAAAATAACACAAGAGCTGTCCGTAAGACAGCCAAGCTCGACTATTCGAAATATTGTCACAGAAGCAGGAAATTATTACCCAAAATGTTAAATATCAAACGAGTTTTAAGTGCGAAAGGGGACATAATTTGACCAAAATGCATATCAGAGTTATGGGACTTGATGCTATCAACTAGTTTTATAACCCCGAAGAAACATGTGAAGTTTCAATTCCATATCTGCATAAGTTTCGGAGATAGTAACTTGCATGTTAAACTTTAACCAGAATTTTCTAAGTCCAAAAGGGGACATAATTTGCTCAAAATACATGTTAAGAGTTATGAAACTTGACCCAGTGAGGTTGGTAATTGACCTAGAAAAAGAAAAAATAAGTTTCAAAGCTGAATGCCTTTTGGTAATAGCTGTATGTACTTGCATGCAAAACTTTAACCAGGATATTTGTAAGTCCAAAAGGGTGCATAATTTGCCCAAAATACAGGTCAGACTAATGGGACTTTATTCTATCAACAAGTTTTATAACCCCGAAGACACGTGAAGTTTCAGCTCAATATCTGCATTAGTTTTGGTGATAGTAACTTGCATGTAAAACTTTAACCAGAATTTTCTAAGTCCAAAAGGGGGCATAATTTGGCCAAAATATATGTCAGAGTTAAGGGACTTGACCCACTGAGGTAGGTAATTGATCTAGAAAAAGAAAAAATAAGTTTCAAATCTATATGACTTTTAGTAATAGCTGTATGTACTTGCACGCAAAACTTTAACCAGAATTTTCTAAGTCCAAAAGGGGGCATAATTTGCCCAAAATGAAGGTCAGAGTTATGGGACTTGGTACTATCAACTAGTTTTATAACCCCGAAGACACATGTGAAGTTTCAATTCAATATCTGCGTAAGTTTTGGAGATATTAACTTGCAAGTAAAACTTTAACCAGAATTTTCTAAGTCCAAAATGGGGCATAATTTGCTCAAAATACATGTTAGAGTTATGGAACTTGACCCAGTGAGGTTGGAAATTGACCTAGAAAAAGAAAAAATAAGTTTAAAAGCTATACTAGTATGCCTTTAAATGTTAGCGTATGTACTTGCATGCAAAAAACTTAACCAAGGTGTGACGCCGACGCCAGGGTGAGTAGAATAGCTCAACTAAAAACAATGGAGCAGGTTTAAAATAATCCCTATCTTCTGCTTTCCGTTTAAGTATTGTACTGCTTCTTAAAATTTAGGCAAATATTTTTCTTAGAAATGAAATTCTCAGAAGAAATTCATACGTTTGGAGTAAGAATATGGTAGTAAATTATAAAATCATAACTTTTTGTAAATAAGGCTCAAACGTAAAATAGTGTAAAAATCCCTGAAAATATCATTTTTGTCGAGATACACTTCTTTTGGTTTTTCCCCTAAAGTGCGAGATCATGCTGATACGGGAAAAATTTTCACAGCATCGGAAAATGCAGCCCTGAGTAGACTATCGGGTAGCAATCTGGCAGTATGTTACTTAAAAAGGACAAACAATGTATTCTAAATTACACCCGAATAAATCTCCAAGTTCTACACAAATATTTTTCCCTTTGGAGTTATACGTCTGTCAGCTGTACCAGCAGAAGGTAACCATTTCAGAGCTGCGGCCCCCGGAGTGACGACTGGCTGAGACAAATCTCACTGGATGTCCTCAATATTTTGGCCAGTATCATCCATCATACAGCGATCTTGTCTTTGACCTGCAAATTGGGAGATTGGATAATAAGTCTGTAATCCACCGTTTTTATTCAGCGTTGCTGTTAGTCCAATTTTATAAACTGTTTTTATTGTTGTTAACTTCTGAAAATTTGTGAAGAATGGAAAAATCATGTACCAAAATAAAAAAAAAAAGAAAGCATTTGTAGACAGAAAAAGAGATAAAAGGAAAGAAACTGACCGGCACAAAAAATAAATTAAATAAAAGAAGACTGAATGAAAAATAAACAAAAAAGATAAAAAACGGTGCAAAACCTTTTATATTGCCCTCATTGGTTCTCTATCACTAACATTATACATGTAGCCCAAGAGAAAGTCACACGCTAAATGAACAAAATAGTAAACAACCACAGCCCCAAGCTAACATATACATGAATGGCCGTTGATTAATTCACAAGGGTGAGCAAAATCTCAATTTCATATGTGTAGAAGTGTGAACCGCTTACTTTTTTCACGAAGAAATGCTTAAATGCTGAAGTGACGGTTCATTGAGTCGCAAAATTGTGTTATTTATGTTGTTGTTTCTTTGTTGGATTTTTAACGAAACCTTACCAAATTCATTCAGATAACGACTTACCAGCTGATGAAATTAAGACCCTCCCGGGACACGTGCAGGTACCTAAATAAAAAGCATTACCTTTCTTTGAACGTCTTTCAGGTTCTAAAGACATTCATCGTGCAGCCTTTTTAATTAATTTGTTCCGTATTATGTATT
Organism: Mercenaria mercenaria; assembly: GCF_021730395.1. Classification (NCBI taxonomy): domain Eukaryota; kingdom Metazoa; phylum Mollusca; class Bivalvia; order Venerida; family Veneridae; genus Mercenaria; species Mercenaria mercenaria. The sequence goes on along the minus strand of NW_026461263.1, from coordinate 6,129 downwards.
TGTAGGTTTTTAGCTTTGTATCGGGAATATGCACGAGTTCTTCAGTGGAAATATTGCGTCACTTTAGGAGCGCAATATTCTTCCGCTGAAAAACGAGTGCATATTTCCCGATACACAGATAATAACCTTTTTATTACATCACTCAATACGTACAAAAAAACGTAAATATCACGAATTGTTCAATAGCCTGAATAGGATTGACAATACTGAAATAAATAGAAAAAATAGTGCCCAAAAACACACATTGAATTACGTCACGCACCCGATATCAAAATCAGGGGATCAGTATATGGAGAAATATTGACGTTTCCGGTACCAATGTAAATTGGTATACTGGCAAGAGCTGTACATAGCGTATGGTGTATTTTAAAACGGTTACCTACACAATTAGAATTGGCTTTAAAAAGTTTTTGAAAAGATGATTGATTTTTAACCCCGAAAACAACACAGTTATTATTCGTGTCTTTTTCTTATTTAACACAAGTGCTAGAATACCATACTGAGAATACATAATTCGGCAAAAAGACACGGATACATATAATAATAATTAGCAAGAGCAATCCCATTAATCTAAAAAAAATTCGTTTACCTTATGTAATGCTAAAAACGTTTAATGTATAATTCCGCCCCACAGATAATTCTTTAAAAACATTGATAAAAACACCTTCAAACACACGCATGTATTTCTACCAAAATAATTATTAATTTTCATACATATTTTACATTTTGCTTTATAATTTTTTTTAAACATATCACTAAACGACGAAGTCGTCAACTTTTTATGGAAGCTGCTGATACAGCAAACGTGCTGTCGGGGAATCACATGATCAAAATAATCTCTAAACCAAAGTTATATTTTGAAGAATTTCGTTCCATGATAAGACATGGAATTTAAACATATCCTAACATATGACTGATGAAAGTTGTTAAATTATCATGCAGTTGACAATAATGATAGATATTCTGTAATTGCAAACACTAAAGAAAGTAAGAAGTCTTAGTTTCCTGTTCTTCCGAGTGTTCCTAAGGCCAGAGTTTTTTTATCTTTCGTTTTACGGGAGATTTTTGAAAAATGAGCAGGGGGAGGAGGGAATAAAAATAAAAATAAAAAGCTTGAAAGTGAGCATCTCAGAAAAAAATAAAAATAAAATAGAATTTTTTAAGATTTTTTTTATTTTGATGAACTTTCGTTTCAAGTTTTGTTTACTTGCGTTTGTGTCCAATATTTTAATATTGTGATGTATTGTTATGTTTTTTAAGACTATAAAAAGCCATTTATACAGGATGAACATTGAATAAAATTTTCATGCATGCTTGTGAATAAACTGCTTCAGGCACTGTAACTCACACTGGCAAGTCTTTAAAAATTTAGAAAGCTTGTTTTACTTAATTTAAGTGGAAGACAAAAAATTTTTTTATCTGTTACAACAGCCACAGTAAAGTTCAGTGACAGCAAGTAGAGGACTAAACACGTCTTGGGGATAAAGTGGCTTAATTTGTAGTGTAGTAGTTTTGGTGGTTTGGTTTTTCTTGCATCTTCTGCTGTGTAACCTCTGCTTTTTATACTTAATATTTACTTATTGTATCTTTCACCAATATATCTTTAATGAGCTAACTTTACAGTTTATGCCAGTCATAATATACGGATTTTATCAGCAAAATAAAGTATTTAATAATTTGAATAACAGTTTACAGTGCAGAGGGCAAGATTTTTTTTCATGATGAAAAACGAAAGATAATCTAGCAAAAAAATAATCTGAAAATTTACCTCATTTAACTCTGTGATTTGCACCTTTTTTAATACACTTAGTGCAAATACTGAAGTTGCTTCTGTAATTTGCACCTTTTTAAAACTACACTAAGTTCAAGTAAATGAAGTTGCATCACTTTTTGTCAAAATATTGTCTCCAATAAAAAGTATTTCTTTATTATTCTTTATCATCTTTTGATTCTATCGAAGTTACAAAAGAAAAAGGACCACTGTCTGAGATTTTGCCAACACTACCAGCTGCTTTATGCCAGACAGTCCCAAGCCTGTGTAAAATGTGAGGGGGTCACCCTTGAAATAAAAAAAGTAAAAACAATCTGCTGTTACAAACATTTATTTGTTCTGCAAACAACTAATGTTTTGAATAAAAAATTTTAAAGTCAAAGCACCTTTTATTATTGTATTACATTTCTATGGCAAACTTGTAAGTTGAATCTATTGAAAACAAAATGTGAGTAAGACAATTTAGACAATTTAATACTTTTATACTGTCACTTTTATGAAAGGAGTATTATGTACAATAGTATTATTTCCCGAAAAATATATATTTTGAAAAGTGTCCTAAAAATTTGGACACAATCATCGTCCATCCACCCCTGTAGAAGAGAAAAAAAAACGTTAAAGATATCGGTATTATTCAGTGATAAAATAAGTAACGTTGACCTTGTTTTCATGATCAATTTACACCCCCTCTAAGAGCTAAAAAGAAGGGGTCAGTATCTTGACATCTGAAGCGGAGATCAAAGCGGTATTTTTGCTCGAGATTTTTCATGGGATTAGTCATGTTTTTTGCGCCATGTGACACAACACTGTCTGATCGTACCGCATCGGTTCTTAAAATTGCTGAGAAATAGAAAAACAATAAAAATTTCTTCTTTAATTTGTTTCAAAAGCGAATATGCTATATCCCGTATAAAAGGTAAATGTCTCAAACGATAGTTACTATAGTGGGATATCCTACCTCTGTGACCTATTTGCCCTCAAGGAAGTTACATTATTGTTTGACAAGAAATTTCTTTTAAATTGTTTTGGGCAAAAAATACATTTTACAAAGATTTTATTTAAAACTTATTAAAAACCGCAAATGACATCACATTGCTTTATTTTAAAAACGCAATTTTACTTACGTTCACGAGGCACGTAACCTATTCTGCCGCACTAAAAAGAAATCTGTTTGCCAAAATTTGTCTTACTCCATGTATTGTAATCGCAGCCGCTTTTTTCATTATTTAAGATTTTTTTATTCTGTTTTTTACTTTTGGTCAAAAGTCTAAATTTTTAAGCCCATAGTATTCATTTATTTATTTACTTTTGAAAGAAATAAGTAAAATTAGATCGCGCTGTTTGAATTTTTACAAATGATTATATGAAAATTCGACCCTTTTTATAGAATTTTGCCTACATTTCTGTCGATATCTTATTAAAATCATTATAGAAATTCAAAAAGTTTATTTCTCAGGGGTGTTGAAAACTTGAAGCGAAATATTAAAAATGAATGCACTACGCACGGTTTTTGTGTACGTGTCGATGTAATTAGATGTTACGATAGGTCACACGTGCTTGTGGAATGGAAAATTACGGCATGACGTTTTGAAAATTTTTTATCTGTTTCCAGTCCCAAACCAAAGGGAGCGACTGAACCATCTCAAAGTTTGTTGACGTTCTGTAGATGTAATTTCTGAATTTTGGTAAAGTAAAGGGGGTAATAAAAAACACTCGCCCGATCGGTCGAGTTTCACAGCGAGGTCCACTCGTCCTAACTCAGACTTAAATCGCCAATGCGAGAGGCGAGTGGAATTTTACACCCTGTTAATGCCGATAAATATACGGCAAAACACGATATTTTGCACGCGTTAAACTCCCTTCCTGTGAAATTACGTCCAGGTGAAAATACACTAATTTTATTTTCTTTGGGGCTGTAAACAACCTACCGGCGGAAAAAATAAAATAAAACTCGGGAAAATGAATTTTAATTTTATTCCACTTTTGCAATATTTAGGACCGGCGCTCCCGTAAAACGAAAAATAAAAAAACTCTGGCCTAATATTCAGAACGTGACTGTGATTGAAATCTAAGTAGCTAAGTAGTTCTAGGATACATCTATATTGTCATATGACAGGCTATATTTTAGATATACAGCAAAAGTTGCTTCAATATCTTTGCATATTATTCATAAATTCATTTTGGTTTAGAGATTATTTTGATCATGTGATCAAAGTGAAGTGGCAGGGGCCAGTTTCGCATTTGGCCCGTACGTTTTTTTTAAATAAAATAGACAGATGTACTTTACAGGCATACAGTAAAATTCCTACTTACGACCACTCCAAAATTACGACCGCACCGCTAATACGACCGATTTTGCAAAGAACGGAATATTTCCTTCTTAAAACCAATGGTCGTTTGTCCGAAAATGCGACCAGACCGCTAATCCACTAATGCGACCACCAATTTCAGAACTGTTTGATTTTTTCACACTTAATAAATCACCGCAATTACGACCACTCAATTTCTTCTGTATGTTACCGCGAATCGCCGCGGGAATCAACATGTAAGACATCGTGTTAACACGTTAAGCGTGTACATTGTGTATTTATCCGTTAATTGCTACAAGTCTTTTAAACGTTATCAAAACAACGTATTAATCTGTCTGATTGTCTAAAATTGTTATTTAAAAATATTTGGTGTTTTACATCACTATTTTGACATAAGAAATTGTTGCAATAATTAATTTGTTTGTAATTAGACAAATGCCCGCTGATCGAATTGACTGGATTAAAACGGATTTAATTAGATCTAAACGGTGTTTGTTTGTTATTATTGATGTAAATACGTTTGGGATTTCAGCGGAGAATGAAGTTTGAAATTGTTTGATATTGTTGTAATTGTCTTTAATTGAACGAAATTCAAACCATTATCAGTTAAGTGCGTCCTTAATTAATACATAGTTTGATTAACTCTTTGATTAACACAGTGATCAAGTATTTAAAGCTAAAAAAAATTAAAGAAAATTAAGGTACATATAAATTGAACACTGTGTTTGCCATTATTGCGTCTTGATTGTATTCCAATGTGTTATTATCTGCCAGACCATACCCGTATAGCCTTGTCCACTAATCAGACCAGACCGCTAATAAGACCAGTTTTACAAAGAACCATGGGTGGTCTTAATAGCGGAATTCTACTGTATATGTTCAACTGGTTATTTATGATGTTTATAGAAATAAGGATTCCTGCCTACGAGCGATTATTGTGTAAAATAAATATGTGCTTGAATCGATTTTCCTAGCTCCGTGCAGACGGCCGGGTCTAAAACCTTACCTGAGGTAACGGCATTCTATACATAGAGCGTGACGTCACACATTCCGTCTACAGTATGAAAGCGCTACCGTAGTGTACACAATGGAGGTAACGGAAGTCAGACGAAATGGAAACGGTCATCCATCCATCCAGCTTCAGCTCAAAATTGTGGAAAAAGTAAATTGTGGAAAAAGTAAACAGTTATGAGACACTTTTCTTCCCACCATTATTTTCGTCTGACAACATGCTTTAAAAATATGCATGTGTTTTAGGTCAGTCATTTGCAGATAATACGGTACAGGTAGCGCAAGGTGTGCATTTTGGGCCAATTTTGTCCAAACATTTAGTGTCCTGAAACCTTCGATTTACTCGTTTTTATCACAGAAGCAACAGAATCGGCAGGCTGAAAATGTCACATAATGAAGTGCCAAGTCTATGCAATACATTCGCTTAACACTTGCCTTTGATTGATCAAAATGGGATTTTTACGATTTTATTTTCGCGCTGGTGTCAGCGCAGATTTGTGGAATTTTCAAATTTACTGCCCCTTGCCCCCATAACGTGCCGTAAATTTCTCGTACCTAATACGCCGGAGTGATGTTAAGTTTTATTTCACTGTGAGATCTAATTTGACGTCAATACAAATTCTATGGAATACAACGTTTGAAAAAAAGTCTTGCATACAGGGACTGAGGAAAAGCACGGGATTTTTTTTCTTTTTTTTTTCATACGCAAATGAAGAAAAAAATTAACAAGCGAATTCGATGAATTGGAATTCCGCGCCGGATGAGTTTGTGGTGAGGAACTGCAAAGAAATTGTCCGACAAAAAGTTAAAGATATTACTAAGAAGAAAATACTTCCATTAGTCAGGATAAAGTAAAGTAAAGTAAAGGTTTAAAGTAGAGTTTCTTGATTGACGTGGGTAGTCCCCACCTGGAATTGATTGAACAACCTATTTCCAGCCGAGCCGGGGGCAAGCAGTCTAGGCCGATACTGTGAAACTATCAGGAGCACCGCCCTTTGGGGGGAAGACGCTCATCTGATTTGTTGTCCTGCGTAATCC
>NW_026461262.1:0-9077 GCF_021730395.1 Mercenaria mercenaria | reverse complement strand
TTTCTTTTAAATCAAATTAAAAAAAATTTTGAAAGTAGTAAAGTAATTGTTTGTGCGAAGTCAATCTAACCCCTTTTGACCTTTTAACCCCTTTGGGGTCCGAACCGACCAATGCCGGCCAATTTAAAATCCACAGTTTTAAACCCAATTAAAAAAGTTTTTAAAGTAAATTTAAATACATAGATATAGATGATTTTACAGAATAAAATAAAATTGTTGAAAGAAAGAAGATTTACTGATAATATAAACCCCCATTATGTTATAAAAAAAAATGGGAGAAAAATGAAAAAAGCTACCTTTTCATCTTGGGGAAAAAGATGAAATCAAAGTTTGTTAAAAGTACAGGGGTAATTTAATATTCACAAAGCAATGTTACCTTTATTACCTAAGAAAGGTTTAACACTTCCAGGATATAATTATTGTGGGCCAGGAAATCCCCTAGATAATGGACCCCCTGTCAATGAACTGGATGCAGTAGTATGGACCATGATTTATGCTATGACAGTGAGTAAAAAAGGGTACATGTGATAAGCAAATGCTTTCCAATTTAAATAAAACAAATCAAAAACATTTGGAGAAAAAAATTGCAAAACATTTAGTTGTGAAACCTATAATTAAAACGAAATACCACTTGGTCTCGGACAAAAACAAAAGTCAAAAAACGGGAAAAGGGGGTAGAGTATACCCCCGAATCACAGACGATGAATTACAGAAATTACACAACCATTAAAAAAAATTTTTAGGAAACGAAATGATAGTTAATGATATTGAGATCTTGGTCAGCTGATTTTAGTCGACATGCAAGCTTTTTCAAAATATAATAAAGGATAAAGTACTTGTTAACCGTTTATTGATATATTTAGTAAATATGCTTGGTTATTCCATTAAAAAATAAAACTGGAGAATCTGTTACTGAAGCATTTGAAAAAAAAATTTTTTAGAAGGACGATTACCAGTAAATTTATGGGTAGATGAAGGAAAAGAATTTTATAATAAAAGTTTGAATCATTTTTGAATAAAAATAAAATTAATATGTATCATACATTTAATGAAGAAAGGCTGTAGTAATAGAAAGATTTAAAAAGAAGTTTAAAAGAATAATGTGGAAATATTTTACAGCAAATAATACTTACTTATTTAATAATTGCAGATATGGTCGATAAATATAACAAAACAAAACATTCTAGTATAAAAATGACACCAACCGAACCCAGTAAAAATTTAAAATAAAGGTACTGTTTACTTTAATTATAGGGTGTATAAAGATATCAAAGAGCAAAGCAAAATTTAAAATTGGTGATCGATTTCGTTTAAGCAAACTTAAAAGACATTTTGAAAAAGGATATACACCAAATTGGACAGAGGAAAATATTTATAATTTATAAAATTAATAAACAAATCCCAGAACATACAAATATTAAAGATTTAAAAGATGAAATAATTCAAGGTTCATTTTATGAACAAGAACTTTTACCTACTACACAAGAAGTTTTTAAATAAAAAAGTTATTAGACGAACTAAAGAAAAAAAAAAGCTTTAAGAAAAAAGGAAGGTTATAGTGAAAAATTTAATAGTTGGGGACCATTTAGCGATCTTGAACAAATTTAATTTAGAAAAAAAAAAGTTTAATTATATAAATGAGCAATAAAAATCTATTTCAATAATAATGGAATAGAAACAATAGATCAATTAATTATTCACTTAACTAAACTAGCTGCTGCTTACAAAAAAGTTATAAATTTTGTGGGAGAGTAAGTAAATGGTTTATATATTACAGCAGGTTGTCTTTGTTGCTCAGCTGCAATTTGCACTTGTTTTCCCCTATTCCTGTATTTGTAGCAGTTGCTGGGCTGTTCCATCAGTAATTAAACCATATTTACTAACAGACAAAAAATTGACGATAAGAAATTTATTTTTAAAAAAACATCACACAAAATAAAAAAAACTTATAACAAAAGCACGGATTGGAAAAATAAATAAAGAAGATCCAAATAAATTATTCAGGATATTTTTTACAATACTATTAGAAATGCAGAAAGAAAAAAATTAATTCAACACCTCTTGAAATGCACATGAAGGAATTTAAACTTAACGGATATAAAAGTAAAAAAAAAAGAAGAGTTGTATTAACTTTAATTAAAGATTTTTTCTATAATATTTTATATAAATGAGAAAAATTATATCAGTTGAAGGTAATATTGCATCAGGGAAAAAATACTTTTTAGATATATTAAAGAAATATAATCCTAATTTTAATATAATTCCAGAACCAATTCACGAATGGCAAAATGTTATGGATCCACGTGCAACCGAAGGGTTTCCCCTTCGCAAGTTATAATTCATATAACCTTTTTGAACTTGCTGCTCAAGAACCTTCCAAATATTTATTTCCTTTTCAGTTAACAACTTTAAACAGTCATATAAAAAATGTTATCTTCTGCTAAACAGTTTGATGGTTTCTGTCCTTGAACGTTGTTATTTAACTAACAGTAACGTTTTTACAAAACAACATCACGACAAGGGTGTTATAAATGACCCCGATGGGCAGTATACAATCTTTTCTTAACTGATCATATTATAAAACCATATGGAAAAAACCCAATTGATGGATTTGTTTATGTTAAAACCGACCCAGAAATATTTTTTTAAAAACTTCAAAAAAAAAACAGAACGGAAGAAAACAAAGTTGGTTTAGATTATTTAGAAAAACTACACAAATTACACGAAGAATGGTTAAACAGAATGTTTCAAGAAGGTATTAAAATTTTAACAGTTGATAACAATTTTAGAAAAAATGACTTTAAAATCTATTCAAAAGATATAGATAATATAAAAAAATTTTCCCTCAAATCAATATAATTTCATTAGGTGCGTTTTTAAAGATTTTTTCTATAAGTATATTATATATAGATGGTTAATAGAAAGGTAGATAGAATGATTATGTCAAAATTATTTTAGCACTTTAGGAGAAATAATGAATCCAGACAAAAATTCATATAAGAAAGTTCTTAAAAGAAGAAATGTTATTAAATCAAAACTTGATCAAATAGTTAGCGATAAATATAAAAATAAATGTCATTGATAAATTACAAAATGTTATAGATCCTTATCTTTTAAAAAATAATTTATTTGAATGGGACTGTGGTTGTCTATTAACTGAAGAAGAAAATGATGAAAGATTATGTGATTGTCCAACCAAATAATTATCGAAACAATCCTAAAAAAGTTATTGTAACCGACTGTGATACTAATGAAGAAAAAATATATAGAAGCACTTACAAAGCATCTAAAGAATTTGGTATTAATGCTGGTTAATAAAAAATTTTGTTGTGAAGGACAAACCGAGTAAAATGTGGAATATCAAAAGTTAATGGAAAAAGATATAAATTTAAATATTTTATTTCTTCTTAAAGATAATTTAAAACTTTATTTATTTTATATTTTTTAATTATTTTTTAAATTATTTTTTTAATCCTTTTTTGCTTGAAGATTTTTTTTCTAAATATAATATATAGATGGAAATCGAGAGATCTTCAAAACAATATTATAAGAAATTTGAAATTAAAATTACATATAGACAAGATCCAAAAAATCAATTATATTTAACTATAAACGACTCTTATGAAATACTTAAATCTGAACTTAAAACTTAAAAGTATAAAAATAAATGTTGTTTTAAAAATAACTTTTGCAAAAATGGATAAAACTGATACAATAAATAAATCAGCTTATTTTCAATCAAAGGCTTTAGAAATTATTAACACAAACGAAATAAAAAAAAACTTTACATCAAGCTTTTGATGAAATAATAAATAGAATTTGGGAATTGGATTTCTGAAGGAAGTGGCTGGAGAATAGAGTCAGTTGATGCTCATTATATAAATAGATATAAGTATAGTCCATTGGCTGCTTCAAGTTATTAGAATTACCAAAACCATTACAAAATTCAATGAAAGGATTAATAAATATAAAGAATGATGATAATGAATGTTTTAGATGGTGTCATTTAGCTTACAAATTTCCTGTAACAAAGCATTCTGAAAGAGTTTCAAATTATAAAAAACATATAAACGATCTTGATTATACTGGAATTAAATTCCTGTTACATTAAATCAAATACCTAAAATAGAAGTTTTAAATGAAATATCATTTTAAAATATTGGATATGAAGAAAATAGTATTTATCCATTGTACATATCAAAATATCAATACGAAGAACACTGTGACATGTTGCTAATTACTAATGATAAAATAAAAAGATAAAATAAATGATAAAATAACTGATGATGACTGTAAGCCCTCAAGAACTGTAGTCCAACATTAGTTTTGGATAAAAGACTTTAATAGATTAATGAATAACAAAACAAAAAATACAAACAAGAAACATTTTTGTAGATCTTGCCGCAACATTTTACTCAAGAAAGAATATTAAATGAACATATTCCAAATTGTTTAGCTATTAATGGTTATCCAAGGTGTAAAAATGCCAAAAGAGGGAAGTAAAGTACAATTTAAAAATTATCATAAAGGTTTAGCAGTACCTTTTGTAATTTATGCTGATTTTGAATCAATAACTAAAAAAGTTTTAACTGCTTTACCATCAACTGAATCTTCATTTACTGAACCATATCAAAATCATATAGATTGTGGTTACGGCTATAAAGTTGTTTGTTGTTAGACGATAAATATACTAAACCAACCCAGATTTATAGAGGTCCTAATGCAGTTTATAAGTTTATTGAAAAAATGCTTGAGGAAGAGGAATATTGTTAAGAAATATTTAAAGAACATTTTAACAAAGATTTGAGAATGTCTAAAAAAGATGAAAGTAATTTAAAAAACAAAAGTTTTGTCATATCGTGAAAAAGAATATATAGAAGGTGAATTGTCCAGTACGTGAGATTGTCAAATAACAGAAATTTCAGAGGAAGTGCTCACTCAGAATGGTAATATTAATTTTAAACTAAACATAAAATTCCTGTTAATTTTTCATAATTTAAGAGGTTATGACGGTCATTTATTATGCACCAAATAGGAAAATTTTAAAAAGAATTAAAGAAATTCCCTAACATAGGAAAGTATATGGCATTTATGATTTATGACTGGTCTTTTATGATTCATTCCAGTTTATGTCTCAATCATTGGATAACCTAGTAAAAAATATTCCAGAATTTAAATATTTATCTCAAGAATTTGATTGTGAAAGCATAATTTATTAAAAACAAAAGGTTTTTTATCCATAAGCATTACATGGATTCAGTTAAAAATTCAAAGAAACAAAATTACCTTCTAAAGAAAGTTTTATTCAATTTTAAATGAAACTAACATTTCTGATAATGAATATAACATGCTAAAAATGTTTGAATAAATTTAAAATAAAACAATGGGAGAATATCATGATCTATATTTAAAACTGACCCTATTACTTTTAGCGATGTAATTCGAAAATTTAGAAAACTATGTTTAGATTACTAAAATTAATCATGGCATTATTTTAGTATCCTGGTTTAGCTTGGGAATGTCAATGTTAAAAAATGACTGAATTAAGTTAGAATGAATAACTGATATTGATATGTATCTTTTTATTGAAAAGGACTGAGAGGATGAATAAGGAATATTTCAAACAGAAATACAGTAAAGCAAACATAAAATATGAAGGATTAAATTCAAAAGAAAAAGCAAATACATATTACCCTCGACCCAAAAACCTTTACGGTTGGCTAGTGTCAAACCATTACCCTCCTGGAAACATTTTAAATTTATATCCGAAAAACAATTTAAGAAATTAATTGCAAAAGTAAAACTAACTTTTAATGTTGAATGTGAACTTGAATATCCAAAAGAATTACATAAAAACCCACAATGAATATCCTTAGCTCCTGAAAAAATTAAAATACCAAGATCAATGGCTTTCTGATTATAGTAAAAAAATTACAAAACAGAATTTGAAATAGGAAAAAGTGAATGTAAAGAAGTTGTTCCAACTTTAATGAAAAACTAAATTATGTAGTTCCTTATAAAAAATCTTGAACTATATAACAAATAATTAAAAGAAACAAAAATACACAAAATATTACTTTTGATCGAAAGTCCTTGGTTAAAAAAGGTATATTGATTTTTATACTCTAAAAAGATCTAAGCAGAAAAATTCGATTTAAAAGGACTTTTTTTAAGTTAAATGAACAATTCTGTATACGGTAAGACGATGGAGAAATTACGCATGAGGATTAATATAAAATTAACTCATGATGAAAACCTTTTATTAAAATATTAAGCAAAACCTTCATTTGTTAGTTCAACGATGATAAGTCTCTAACCCTTTTGGATTCATAGAATAAAAGAAAGTTTTGTTATTAAAACAGACCTTTGTTAGTTGGAATGTCATTTTAGCTTTTATCAAAATATTTAATGTATGATTTTCATTAAATTACATTAAGGAAAGTACAGGGTAATTGTAAATTATTAATCACACCTGACACTGAATCATTATGTTATGAAATTAAAACCAAAGATGCATAGAGGATTGTTTTTTTTTATAAGACAAAGATTTATTTTGATATAGTGATCATGATAGTAAATTCAAAATTTATTTCGACTATAAAAAAAAAGTAATTGAAAATTTAAAGTGAAGCTCCCGGCATTCCATTGTTGAATTTGTCGGATTAAGAAGTAAAATTTATTCATATTTATTAGAAAAAAACGAAGTTAATATTAAAAAATGTAAAGGAATTAAAAAACTTGTTTGTTAAGAAAAACATGGTTCAATAAAAATTACAAAGAACTTTTGTTTAATTCAACCAAACTAATCACACTTTAAAGTTAATCGTTCGGATAAGCATACTCTTTCCAGTTAGTAATCTCAATAAAACATCTAATCATGTTATGACGATAAAAGATATATTCTTGATAATGGTAATTGGATACATTAGCTAACTCTTAAATTAAAGAACCATAAATTGTTAACTGAATATTTCGTAACGTTTAAAGAAGTAATATAAAAAAACTCATCCATTTTTAAAATTCATTTGCATAAATACTAGAAATAGATTCAATTTTTCTATTATTTTTTACATGATAACTTGAAGAATTACACTTTCTTTATTTTATTTGTAATTACTTCTCCTTAAATCTAATATTAATTGCATCACAAGAAATTACGATGCAATTCAAATTAATTGTTACATTATTACCTTTTTGAACTAAACCAGGACTAGCCATTTACCAGTTTTCCATTGAATAATCCACCATCAGTATCTTGGTATAACTATGTTAAAAACAATGGAGGTTTTCTTATTATTGCCTTTCTATATTGTTTTTCTATTTATTTACTTTTTCAATTATATAATTGAAATATTCCCATTATATTAATTATTCCAGTTATCATTTCCATTAAATAAATGTCCTTTTTTATTAAAATAATTTTATAATAGTTTGTTCATGTTACCTTTGATATGAATTTTTAGTATTTTATATCAATAAATCATACACGTACTTTAATCTATGTAAACAATTTATATGAAAAATAAACAATATATCCACAAAGATACTTTTTTGTCCTGATATTGAACATTGTTGTATTTTACATATGTATATACTTAATTACTTTCTTTTGGTGGAGAAGTCCAAACGATCAAAGTATATATTATATAAGTAACAACCCAATGTGTTTCCAGGACCAAATGGAGCATAATTTATAATTCCACCACAATCAACCTTTTCTATTAATATTAATAATATTTCTACTAAATACACCCCTAAAGTTTTTAAATTTTTAATTGGTTTAACCCATTGTTCAATTTTCAAAGTTAGATATTGGTTTTTTTATAAATTTTTTTTTTTTTACTAAGGAATTCGTCCTGGAAGGTTCTCCGTGAGATCAATCTGTAGTCCTTTTCCAACTCAAAACAAAGATGTAATCAAAGGTATCCCAAACTAGCAGCCAACTTACCTAAAGAACCACCGTCTGTTTTGTTTTTGGTTAATTTAATCACTCCAGATCCCATACTAGTTGCTTTCCTTTGATTAGTGTAAATATGGTGATATCATATTTCTCTTATCATTAGCTACGAAATCTACCATTTCCAAGTATTTTACTAACACCAGAACTGCTAGCCCGGACAGAGCACTAATGCTAAAGGGGCTAATATTTTGGAGCTCTTTTTGCTGCCATTGGAAGAATTGTTTTTCCTAACAACAGCTAAAGCTCCTAAAAAATCCACCCACCATTTTGACCTTGATGACATTTTTTGTTTGAAATTGAAATTTCTCATCCTTCTTATTCTTATTGTAACAGCTTTTTTAATTGGAATTAATTTGTTATTTATTTGTTAAAAGTACAGGGAATTTCCCATGTAAATTGTTCATGTTTAATCTAAAAGTATCGGAATTCATTATTATAAGCTTGTGCTAAATTTTTCTTTGTCCATACTGTAAGGTTAATTTATATTCAATATAATTTGATGTCATTATATATAATTTAAATTTTATTTTATTTAAAAACAATAACAAGTTCATTTCCAATAGTATTTAATTCACTGTTCCCTCATATAATACAATTGCGAAAACACGAATATTAGCTGCTGTGGAATATTTTAATTAGCTGATAATGTAATTGTGTTTAGGGTCATCTGTAGTTACTCTCCTTTTTATATTCAAGTTAAAATGATAAATCCAAAATATTCATAAAAATTGATCTATTTAAGAGACTTCCAGTGTTTTGTATTTTGTTTTTAAAATAATAATTTAATTACATCATCAATATATTCTTGATAACCATGTGTATCTGTTTCTGGATAAAAACACCATTACCAACTTCAAGACGACAGGAGCTACAAAGTGCAATTATCATTTGCTGCATTAACTTTAGAATGTATCTAATAAATGCCGGTTATTATGTTGTGAATTACTTTTGTCAGGGTCCGTTGTAATAAACAAATACATGTTGTGGTTTTGTTACACCAGCTGTTATTACTAAAGGTTATATTAATTTGTTTGTGTATCACTTGATTGCATCATCATTTTCCTAAAGGTATGACCATCATGCTTCTTTTATAAAATCTTTCAGTAGTAATTAGATC
>NW_026461261.1:0-69384 GCF_021730395.1 Mercenaria mercenaria | reverse complement strand
ATAAACTAAAATATGGGAAGCAATTTATTTTTTGCATTTCGGCAGAAGAAAGATACATGGCTCTTTATTTATGCACTAGGTTATTCTTCATGTGATAACTGCTCACCACTGTTAGCTCTCCAATATAGCCAGAAAATGCCCCATTATTCGGACATAATTTGTACCCGGTTTCGCACACCGTGACTAAAATTCTCTAATTCTTTGTACAGTACGGATATTGGTTGAATCGAAATTGCACAACACTGATACTTCTGTAGAAATTGTATTTTTAGCTGTCATTATCATAATGATGTCGCTATACCATGCACAAGCGAGGTACCCTCAGTGGTGTCTAATTTTATGCTGTCTGGGTGATACTTTTACTACACTTTTATATATCTTTGTCTTTTATCAGGATGCCAGCTTGTCGTTTAGAAAACTATAGGAACATTCAAAAGGAGACCTGGTCCCTTGATTTCACCAGTTTAAATTTCTCTTGGCAAGTATTTCATTACAAGAAACGGAAAATTCTTTGGTGTGCGAAACCGTGAACTGTGCGAAACCGAGTACACTTACTCTATACACTGTTATAGGCCTTGTGTTTCTTTACAAGTGTGAAAAGTTTCATCAAAATGTACGCAGTAGAAAAAATTCTGTTTGCTAAATTGTTTTACAAGGGGCAGGACGTGAAGTGGTTGCACACTTGGTTCAAGTGAGCGAATGGTGGCAAACTTACAAAATGGCGTATATTTTCTGAAATCATCGCGTGTTTGCTTGTTTTTTAGCTCGACTATACGAAGAGCTATCCTACTCGCCCCGGCGTCTTTCCGCGTCCTCACCTTGGTTAAAGTTTTGGTGCACTTTCTCTTTTTTCAACTTATCTCTGTAATTATTTGATGGATTTGATTCAAACTTGAAACACTCATTCCTCATCATCATCCACATCATCTGACATAAGGGCCATAACTCTGGCACCAATATTTCATGAATTATCCCCCCTTTTCACTTAGATTTTCAGGTTAAAGTTTTGATGCACTTTCACTCTATCTCTGTTATTACTGAATGGATTTGATTCAAACTTAAAATAGTTGTTCAACATCATCACCCACATTATATGACACAAGGTGCATAACTCTGGCACCATTTTTTCATGAATTATTCCCCCTTTTTACCTAGAATTTCAGGTTAAAGTTTTGGTGCACTTTCACTCTACCTCTGTTATTACTGAATGGATTTGATTCAAACTTAAAATAGTTGTTCAGCATCATCACCCACATCATTTGACACAAGATGCCTAACTCTGGCACAATTTTTCATGAATTATTCCCCTTTTTACTTAGAATTTCAGGTTAAAGTTTTATGCACTTTCACTCTGTCTCTGTTATTACTGAATGGATCTGATTCAGACTTAAACAATTGTTCAACATCATTACCCTTATCATATGACACAAAGTGCATAACTCTGGGACCAATTTTTCATGAATTATTTCCCCTTTTTACTTAGAATTTTAGGTTAAAGTTTTGATGCACTTTCACTCTGTCTCTGTTATTACTGAATGGATTTGATTCAAACTTAAAATAGTTGTTCATCATCATCACCCACATCATATGATGCAAGGTGAATAACTCTGGCACCAGTTTTTCATTAATTATTCCCCCTTTTTACTTAGAATTTTAGGTTAAAGTTTTGATGCACTTTCACTCTGTCTCTGTTATTACTGAATGGATTTGATTCAAACTTAAAATAGTTGTTCAACATCATCACCCACACTATATGACACAAGCTGCATAACTCTGGCACCAATATTTAATGAATTATGCCCCTTTTTGCTTAGGATATACTTATATAGTGTTTTGATACATTTTATCTTTACCTCTCTTATTACTTTAAGTTGATATTTTTGACATAGACTCAGGCTATTGTGCAATATCTTCATCCAGAATTGGAGTCATTAAACACTTCAGTGACAGCTCTAGTTTCCTCTGATGTGCCCAGTTTCACTATCCAGCATCGAAATAGTCGAGCGCGCTGTCTCCTGTGACAGCTCTTGTTTATCAGGTAAGTGGGTTTCTATGGTATCTTGAACTCTATGGATATGTGCATGCATCAGTTCCATGTCTACTTCACATCCAGTTTTTCAGAAATTACTTGAAGTACAAGTTTGCAACAAAAAAGAGCTTCAGAAAAAGTTAGCAACAGAAATGGCTTTAAGTACAAGTTTGCAACAAAAACTAGCTGGAACAAGATTTATTTGGGTATAGCACTATCCCAAAAACATGCAGAGCCAAACGTTTATAGAATTCTTCACAATTAGTTGTTTTGTCTCATTTAAGGGCCCCAAAACAGGCTAGTTTGATCATAAGAATGTCAAAAACGGCAGCAAATGACGCAATTCAAATTTCAAAACCTGAACATGACCATTTTATAACTTCAATAACTTCAAGAATTTGAAATCTACAATGCTGAAAAGCAAAACCGAGTGTGAAGTAGACATAGAACTGATGCCAGCACATATTCAATTCCATAGAGTTCAAAATACCATAGAAACTCATTTATCTGATAAAAAAACAAGTAAACACGCAATGATTTCAGAAAATATCCACCATTTTGTAAGTTTGCAACCATTTTGCTCACTTGAACCAAGTGTGCAACCACTTCACGTCCTGCCCCTTGTTATAAAAGCCATGAATTAGACTTCCATTATGAAATATTGTGTGAGGTCCAAATTTTTAAAATCAGTCTAGCAAAAAATCAAGCACACAAACCTATCTTTTTTTATTTGCTGAATTTTCTACATATATTTTGAAGTTTTAAATCCTCTTTGCTGTTTGTGTGTCCTAATCTGTTGGTAAGAATATTAATCAGTCAGAATGCTAGAGAACTTATTAAGTCACAAATACTAGAAGTTCATTGTGTCCATCATGCAATGCTTCCAAACTCAGCAGTATGTCTTCTGTTGATCTCACTAAATAGTATCATGAGTTGGGTCATTTATGCCTGCATCTCTTTTTCAGATGATCTCTGTACTGTTGAGTCTCTTCCTGATCCATTTCAGCATTAAGTAGTACAGAATCCCACTTTCTGAAATAAGCATGGATAGTTTTTATACCATGTGTACTAGATACTTAAGATTTGGAGCATGGTTATTTTATGACCTTGAAACAAGGCTTATTTGCAGGTTGAAAGTGGCGACATCCGCTAAACTTATCCGCTATCTAACAGGATCAGTTCATAACCAATATTCACCAAACTTTGTCACAGTGTTTATTGTCATA
Source organism: Mercenaria mercenaria (assembly GCF_021730395.1). NCBI lineage: Eukaryota > Metazoa > Mollusca > Bivalvia > Venerida > Veneridae > Mercenaria > Mercenaria mercenaria. The sequence continues at coordinate 66,129 of NW_026461261.1, read as the reverse complement.
ATGTCTTGGCCAAGTTTGATAACTAGCAGGATTGTTTAAGATGCTTGAGTTTTGACCCTTGAATTACATTGACAGTGTCCACTGTTGAACTTGACCAGTTCTTATGGTGACAATGTTTATGGGCATAATACCTTAGCCGTGATTGGTAACTTGCTGGGTTGTTCCAAAGGCTGTGCAGTTATGGCTTTTGAATCACCCAAAATCTGGAAAATTGATAGCCTCTGCTCTCTTACTTTAGTAGTTCTTACCCAGTGTTCACCCTTCTTGGTCACAATGTTTGTGGGCATAATATCTCAAACAAGGTTGATAACTAGCCATAGACTCCCAGTCACTTGAGTTATGTCCCTTGAATTACTTAAAATTGTTAAAATTGACAGTATCCATTCAATAACTTAAGCAGTTATCTTGACCAAGTTTGATATACAGGTGGATAGTTTTTGTTGCTGTGGAGTTATGACCCTAGAGTTGGTTGAAACTAAAAAAATCGACAACTAGTCTGCTCAATAACTGGAATATTTTAAAATAATGATATTTGATGGACATATATTATAACAGTCTGCTTCTCTTGTTTATGATTTTCCTTTTCCTTTAATTCAACCCAGTTATCATCCTACTTTGTTTCTTTTTTATCCTATTTGTAGACTTAAATACAAGACATGGAAAATTTATCTCCAGGCAGCACATCATAGTCCAGTCCATTTTACATTTACATTTATCTGAAGAAATTGTAATTTTTATAGTCACTGTGATCTTTCTTTATCTAGAAAGCTATTGAAGTAACAAATCTACGAATTTATAGAAAGTAAGATTTAAGGATGTACGAGCATTTTTTTCAGGATATCCGCCATTTTGAAAAATGTTTCTTCTAATATTGCTTTCTAACAAAAGTTTTGCCAAAAATTAATGCTAAATAATTAAAATATGGCCAAAAATGTACCATTTAACCAAATATATTATGCTTTTTGCAAAAATTTTTTTTTTCACCCTTATTTTTGGCTGGCATTTGCCTAAAATTAACGTAAGATTTACAATGGGGTAGGCGTAGGTGATTTCAAATATCTATTAAAGTAGATCAGGTTTGGTTTTGATATTTTTCTGACTGATACATATAATGTTAAGCTATAAATAAAGTAAAAGTTTTCAAGATAGCACTTTATATTATCTAGAAAATATAGATTAAAACAAAAAGAACAAAAAATATCAAAATTCACCACTTTTTAGCAGTTTTTTCTTAATAAATCTCTTAGATGCACGGTGACCCCAACTTTTTTTCTTTCCATTTTGAAGCATTTTTGTGTGTCTTTAATGCTGCAAAATATTTTGAAAATCTTAACGTCAGAATTTTTTTTGTAGATCTAAATACGTTTTTTCCATTGAAAATAATGTGGGTGGGGTAATTATGTCAACATGTAAAAATTAAAGAGACTTGTTAGTGACATTTATGCTTATATAATACTGACATCACTGTATATTCATATTAACCTGTAAGACCTGAAATCCCTATAAGATTAAGTAGGATATTATATGTTTTATATAGTACCATCATTTTTCTAATTTTACAAAATTTCAGAAATGCTTAAGCAGTGGGTGAAGAAAATGCCCTATAAAATTAAAACGAGTTCAGTGACCTATGTTTTTTCTGCTCTTGTTTGTCTTAGAAACTAATGTTCTTCAAGCTCACAGAGTATAAAAAAATTGTTAACATTAGAAAAAATTCGCTCGTACATCCTTAAGAGAGGAAGTTCACCTACCAGCTGAGCTTGATGTTGGTGAGATTATAGATAATGGAATTGAAGTCTGTACTGATGACAATCTAGGCAATGTTGAAGACTCCAATGATAAACTTGATGACTTTACAGGTAATGTTGATGACTCTGTAAAAATGTTGATTGATGAGAGTGTTGCTGAAGATTTCAAAGATGAAAATTGTACAGATGAAGAAGAATGCGTTATTGAAATGTAATCAGCATCTGTGGATTCTAGTGAAACAGATTAATTCTGTATGACAGAAACATCTCTGGATACTGGAACTTCACTTGAACCAAGAGGTTGGTGTTGTATTTTGTAGCAGATATCCTTAAAACCTATAAATAAATATGAAATATAGGTAAGACTTTGCCAAATACATAAAACTTGTATTAAGCAGACACCTAGTGGGTAGGGAACAAATGGTCTTTTAAGCCAGTTGATTGCTAAATGCAGGTAAATAGATTGACATATTGATACTCAAGATTGATAGTTGCTAATTATAGGCAACTGTTCATACAGTATGATGTTGAAAGTATTTTTTTAAGGAAATTTCTGTTAATCGGAAATAAAGTGATTATAGTAAAGACTCTGTAGAAAAATGTATTACATTTACAAATTTATGCTTACCTGTTACTGTTACAAATTCTGAAGCTGTTGTTGCTGCTGTTGATGTTGATGCTGATGCTGATGATGATAAAGTAGCAAAATGAAACTGGCTATTGTCTGAAGTTTCAGTCTTGGAATTTCCGATACAGGCACTATTGAATCTTACAAACTGTAGTTTTTGGTTCTGATTGGGAATTATAAGATAATCCGTCAGCAACTAAACCTGTTTCCTGCAAAAGTTTCCTAGCTTCAAGCTGGTTGAAAGACAGTTGATCACGATGGAATTAATTAACTTTTCGTAACTTGCCACATATGTGGTAGCAATTTTGAGTTGTAAAGTATATATGGGATTTTATGTGTAACTGGTGAGTGAAAACCTTCAGCTGGCACAAACACTGGTGAAACTTGTTTCAGATGTGATGGTGATGGTGAAACTTGTTTCAGATGTAGTGGTGATGGTGAGACTTGTTTCAGATGTGGTGGTGATAGTGAGACTTGTTTCAGATGTGGTGGTGATGGTGAGACCTGTTTCAGATGCGGTGGTGATGGTGAAACTTGTTTCAGATGCTGTGGTGATGGTGAAACTTGTTTCAGATGCGGTGGTGATGGTGAGCTGTGGTGATGGTGAAACTTGTTTCAGATGCGGTGGTGATGGTGAAACTTGTTTCAGATGTGGTAGTGATGGCTGTTGTTGTTTTGATGTCCCAGCAGTTGTTGATGATGTGATGATAGTGTCAGGTGATATGACTGCTTTGGCCTTTAAGCTACCAGTCTAGCTACCAGTCTCTGGTGTGAATATTCCCTTGACTTTGACTTATTTTCATGTAGAATTTGCAGTTTATATCTGGTAAACAGTCAATTTGATATGTTTATCATAATTGTTGTCTTACAGGTATGGAGTCTCAGACTTTCGGTTAGCTGATTGCCAGTACATGTCTGAAGTAAAGCGAAAAATGACGTTAAATCCATATCAATCTCAGTAACAAAAAGCCAGTTGTAGAAATTGACTGAAACAAACTAAATTGTTGTGTTATCATTCACAAAAATATTTAAGTCATGATCACAGAATGAGATAGGGCCTTATCTAGAATTTTTTCGTCCTTCTTTGACAGTATTTTTAACACACTGAATGTAACAAGTGGCTCTAGTAGAACTTTTATCTGACAAAAAGCTGTAATATTCAAATCCTTTTATAATTCTGAACTCTGTTATTTTGCCTTTGCAATCTTTGCTTGTCCAGACTGGAATGACTCTATCCTCTTTCCCATTTGCATCTTGTAGTCCTGTAGTTAAAAGATTTTCATTAAGAAACCTGGAATACTTGTCTCCCTCTAAATTTTTAGTACCTAGTATTAGAATGTTATTGTATCTATCATGCAATGTTTCCAAACTCATCATCGCAGTCTGTCCACTGTCAATTTCACAAAATAAGTCAATAGTGAGATCAGGTATTCCAATATCTGTTTTCAAATGATCTCTGCACTGTTCAGCCTCCTCTTGATCAGCTTCGGCATTTAGCAGTATGAAGTCCTTCCGCTTTTCTTTCTTGGAAATGGAACCTTGAAATTAAGAGTATAGAAAGATTTTTAACTTAATGTTCTAGAAAGAATATTATTAGGGAGTATGGATTGAAAAATTGAACCTTGAGAGATTAATTGAAAATCAAAACAGGTTTTCAGGATCTTAAGACAAGTTCACATACCAAGTCAAATTGGTCAATTTGTCAAAAACTCTTACACTTTAGAAAATGACCCGTTCTGTCCTGAATAGTTTTCTTTGAATATCTCTTGAACCGATACATACAGATATATCAATTTGAAATTGTACCGCATCCATATATTAATAAATATATTTCTGGCCTAATATCAGGCAGCTATTTTGATAAGAAAGAGCTGTGGAACGGAATAACGATGCAACATTTTATTTCAAAAACAGATGATCATATAGGCATCAAACAGTTACTTGGAAAATACAACATATTCTAAAGATTTCCAGAAAGTTGCACGCCTGTACCATCATTTGCAGTATTTTTGACAAGAGAGACCTTATTTCTCAGCCCTCTATAAAGGCCGCATTGTCTAAGCTTGGTCAAAAGGTGTGTTCTCATGAAATCTACCATATTTTCCCGAATTAAGACCCCCCCTCTAATTAACGCCCCCCACCCGTTTTGGAGGGGAAAAAAAGTCAACAAGAACGAAAAAAAATCACCTCATTTTTATAAGTCCACATAATAAGTAATTTACAGTTAAGTATCCAATGTATTAAGGGGACGCATACTTTGAAATTAAAAAAAAGTGGGTGGGGTATTATAAAATTTACCTGCAAAAAAGTACAAGGTTTTGGTAAATGAAATGAATACTGTTTCAACTGTTATAAGTACACAAAGGATTGCTCACTAAAATAAAAATGAGAAAAACTGAAATAAGAAAGTTATTGTTGAATTACATAAGACTTCTTGTATACATTCAAAGTCAACAATTAAGACTTTTTGGTGCGAAAATAATAGTGCTTCACTTTGTCCAAACATTTATCAATGTCCTACAGATTCTAATTTAAAGAAAGAATGTGAAATAAGTTCACTGTCTTGCTTTTCATTTCGCATATGTGAGCTAAAACTCATTATTTAGTTTGTTTACAAAGTAGTGCATAAGAAAAGATACGGTGGTCAAGGAATGCCACATTCTAAAACTATAAGAGTATATTCCCCTTAATACATTAAACATTTATCGTTACAGAAGTCTAGTGGCTTACAATAAAGGCCTAGAAATGTTGCCATTATTAATTTTTAACTTGGTATTCATGAACTACAATGCACTTAAATATCAAAACACATTCAACAAACTTTTGAAAATGTATTCTCTTAAAAATCCCTAAAATAAGGTATGAAATTTGGTTGAGGGTCCAATCAATGTGTATATGTGGAAAAGCAACATTCTAATCTTGTTCACAAAAGTTACTAATACACAGCTGGAATGTCAATGATCAAAACTGGACGAATATACAGTTATCCTCACTTTAATGTCATTTATAATTTGTCCTTGAATTCTCCACCATACTTTTCATAACTCTGTTTGCACGAGTTGCACGAGAATGCTGTCATTCACGTAAAAAACGGGGTCAAATAAGTTGTAAATGCAATATCATCTAAACGTAATTAATGGATTATGCAGTTCAAGACAAACTTTATCTCATAACGTAACGAACATGTACAATGTTGTAACAACAACTTTACTTACACTGATTTAAGTAGCAGTCGGTTTATAAGTGACTTTATTGATTCATTTTGTGTTTTGTTATTGTTGTCAAAAGTATAACGGAAGTGCCTCACAACTGAAGCGGAAACCAGTTTGATGCGCAAAGTAGTCCACTGTAAGTAATATTTTTTGACAAATGTCCACAGAAATTAATAATTTTCTCATATTAAAGACGAATATCTGAATAGGATTCATTATTTGATAAGAAATTATAATCATCGACATGTTTTTTTAAAAATCGTACACGTGCTGACACCTAAGTTGTCTCCCGTTGTTTATTAGAGTTACCTTTCGTCAGGCGCAGTAATACATTTGCAGTGAATCGCCGAGAAGTCGTGGGAAAATTAAAAACCATGTAAACAAAGTAAAATTAACCACCTTTTCAAGATGAATTTCAAGTGATCGACATTATGCATTTAACCCGCCTGACCTGTGTAGCATCTTAGATATCTTTTCTAAGGTATTCATTGTGTAGAATGTCATGTTATGCCCTTGCAATGCTAATCCCACTCTGACTTTTTTGTTTACATTTTTTATCAATGAGAAATATGGCGTCCATCCCGAGATTAACAGACGTGGCGTTAAATTTTTACATGTTTAAGCAAACCTGGTGTGTTAGAAAGAAAATCTCATCCCTTCAACATTATTTGGAACACTGTTATTGTAAAAAACCTGTATTTTCCTTATACAAAAGCTTAATATTTTGTGTTGAATGTACTTTCACAAAGACCTCTGTTTTCCTATTACATTCATAGTACCACATCCTTATCCACAAAATACTGAATATTACAGGTGTCCATCAGTATTATATCAGTTTAGGAATATGTTTTTTATTTTCCCACCATCGATTTCTTGAATATGCACCCCTTCCGCATTGCTGTATGAACTGTGAATGTAGCAATATGCGTCCCCTTAAGAATTAAACACACTTTTAAACAGTACATGTACCGTAAATCGAAAACGTTTATACTAAGCACGGTACGTATCCAATCATCAAATAGAAAATTAAACAGTAAATCCATTTTTGATTTGTTTTTGCACCACCCGCGCACAAGCTTCCTGTCGACTTTAAACAAATTTGCGGCAAAGTGTTAACCTTTTCTTCGGCAGTTTTAATAACTTTTAATTTAAAAGCCGGCACATAAGCAGCGTGTCAAACGACTGACATTGTGTATTGCAGTACCCGCATGTACTAAGGAAAATATTATCGGAGTACACAGCTGTTTGGGTATGATGGCGTAATGTGTAATGTTGCGAGCGTGTCACGGAATACATGAGGTACCGTATTTAAATGCATAATTTTAAGACACACTGCATTAAATTGGATGCCAAATAATTACATTTTGGGGGAATTAAACAACACAGAAACACTTTACAGTTGGTTTGAACGATGTTTTTAAGTTTTGTAAAAAAAATTATTTTTTATCTTTTTACCTCAAATGAACGCCCCCCCCTCTTTGGAAAATGTAACGCCCCCGGGGGCGTCTATTCGGGAAAATACGGTATGTCAAGTTTGAAACTGAGTCATCTTGTTTACTCAAGTGAACAATACTGGGCATTTATATAAGCCCTCTTGCTTTTAAATATTTTAGAGGAAGTTACCTACCTGAAGAGCTTAATGTTGGTAAGATTCTTGCTGATGGCCTTGAAGTCTGTACTGACGACAGCCTAGGTAATGCTGAAGACCCCAATGATGAATTTGATGAATTTGAAGGTAATGTTGAAGACTCTATAGAAGACATTGATGATAGTGATGACAATGTTGCCGAAGATTGCATAGATGAAAGTTGTGGGGATGAAGCAGAATACTGTATTGAAACATAATCAACATCTGGGGAGGCTGAAGAAACAGATGAATTCTCTATGATGGAAAGTTCTCTAGATATTGGAATTTCTCTTGAGCCAAGGTCATTCAGATTGAAGGTGGGTGTTGTTTTCTGTGGTGCAGAAGCTTCAAAATCTGTAAAATACACCAAACACAGAGTAGGAAGGCTGGACTTTTACAAATGTGGTGGTGATTAAGACACATTTATATCACTTTTATGAATAAGGATAGAAACTAACAAAATAGTGTGAGAAATAATTTTACAGAAAAGCTTTAATATTTGTGCAGTCTTTTTAGCTCATCCGATTTTTTGAAAAAAAAAGATGTTTTTGGCGTTGGTGCTGCCTGGTTAAGTTTTATGTTTAGGTCAGCTTTTCTCCTAAACTATCAAAGCTATTGCTTTAGAACTTGCAACTCTTGTTCACCATCAATAGCTGACTCTGTACAGCAAGAAACATAACTCCATCCTGCTTTTTGCAAGAATTATGGCCCCTTTTGGACGTAGAAAATATCAGATTTGTTGGTTAAGTTTTGCATTTAGGTCAACTTTTCTCCTTAATGGTCAAAGCTATTGCTTTAAAACTTGGAGAAGTTATTCGCCATTAAATGCAGGATCTGCACAGAAAGTACCATAACACTACATTGGTTTTTGCAAGAATTATGGCCCCTTTTGGACTTACAAAATCATAGGTAGGACAATATTTCTATTATACAGAGACAAAAAATCAGATGATTACAACTGTGTACCTGTTGTTGCTGCTGGTGCTGATGATGATGTAGTTACAGATCGTGATTGGTTATTGCATGGAACTATTGACCTAGACATTTCTGATATACATGTAGTTCCTGTAGGTGCTTTACGTACTACAGTCTTTGGCTCTGCTTGTTTACCATTTGTTAACCCATCATCAGTCAGACCTGCTTCAGTAGAAATATTAGTGTTTGTTTCTTTAGCTTCAGGCTGGTTTAAAGACAGTTGATCATCATGGAACTGTTCGACTTTTATACCTTGCCACTTTTGTGGTAGCCATGTTGAGTAGTCACACACATTTGGGGTTGGAGGTGAAAACGGAGAATGAAAACCTCTTGTTGACATATGACCTTTCTCAGATTGTTTTGGATGTAGTGGGGACAATGGTTGTACTTGTTGTTTTAAGGTTACAGCCACTGATGATGTTGCAACAATTTCTGTTGAACTGGTAGTAATTGTTGTTGATGTGATAATAGTGCTAGTTGAAATTGCTTCTGTCTCCGTTGATGTTGGAGCTGTTCCTGTGTTAGCTAGAAGTAGATGTGACTTTTTGTGTTGTTGCTCCTTTCGAAGGTCATTTAACACCAGTTGTGGTACTTTTTGTGGCAAATTTTGTTGAATAATCTGTTGTTTATTTTGTTCTAGTTCTGGTTGTAAAGGTTGTTGTTTTGACAGCTGTTGATGAGTCTGATGTTTCAACTGTTGCTGTTGATTTTCTTGCTGTTGCTGATTTTGATAATGATGAGGCTGAAGCTGAAGCTTCCCATCTTGTTCTGATTGATGACTAGTGTTGTGTTGATTTCCAAAGAGCTGCAGATTAGATGATGAATCTGAAGTATGCACCTCACTGTTGTTTTCAGTGTTTGTTAAATCATCATTTTTGTCACTTGATTGTGTATTTCTCTCTGTGGTTGTTAAAGAGATGTTACATTGAACTATTTGGTTGGAATTGTCACCATCACATTCAGGAATGGACATTTGACTACTGCAAAAATGTAATGGCTTTCCACTGAAAGATTTTGAATGTGGGAGAGTTTCTTCTTCAGTGCTTTTCATCTCTAGACATGATTTAGACTTTCTAAGGAAAGTGTTTTTATTCCTCGTTTTTACTTTACTCGGTGTCTTGCTGGTTACAGAATTATCACAGTAAACATTAGCCCTAGTTGGTTCAATAAATTCCTCCCCATTGTTTTTGGATAGTTTTTTCTGATTTATATTTATAGACTCTGTAGTGGTTTTGTCACTTTTTTTTGTCGTTTTACCACTTTCTTCCATGTTCGTAGATTTGTTGACTTTACCCTCTTTAATGTCATTTTCCATGTCTTTAGTATCATGTGAATTAACCTTATGCTGTAGACTTGTGTTTTCTTTTGGTTTTTGACTCTTCTCTACATATTAAGTGACACTTTCTGTCATTTTCACACCTGTATTGGAAAGAACATTTTGCTTCATAAATATTTTGTCAGATTAATTTGCATTTATTACAAGTAAATCATAACAGTGATTATTAGCTCACCTTAGCAAGAAGTGCTCAAGGTGAGCTTTTGTGATTGCCCTGTGTCCATCCAGTGGAAGCCATATGGTCCAGTTTTAATTGTTAGAGAAACAGCACTTGTCTGCTTGATTAACCACTGGTGGCGGGGGGCTGTAGGAATGGTCTTTGTCTGTCTGTCCGTCATTCTGTCCGTCTATAACACATTCATGGCTGCTCTGTATCTCCTAAACCCCTCAAAGGATTTTCATGAAACTTGGGTCAAATAATCACCTCATCAAGACAGTATGTAGAACTCACGAATCAGCCATGTTGGCTCAAGGTCAAGGTCACAACTCAAAGTCAAAGGTTTTAGCCTTCCATTTCGTGTGTGCTCTGTATCTCCTAAACCCCTTGAAGGAATTTTATGAAACTTGGGTCAAATGATCACCTCATCAAGACAGTGTGCAGAACTCATGAGTCAGCCATGCAAGCTCAAGGTCAAGGTCACAGCTAAGGGTCAAAGGATTGAGCCTTCCATTTTGTGTCCGCTTTGTATCTCCTAAACCCCTTGAAGGATTTTCATGAAACTTTGGTCAAATGATCACCTCATCGAGACAATGTGCATAACTTGAGTCAGCCATGTTGGTTCGAGGTCAAGGTCACAACTCAAGGTCAAAGATTTTAGCCTTCCATTTTGTGTCTGCTCTATTTCTCCTATACCGCTTGAAGGAATTTTATGAAACTTGGGTCAAATGATCACCTCATCTAGACGGTGTGCAGAACTCATGAATCAGCAATGCTAGCTCAAGGTCAAGGTCACATCATAGGAACCCGCCCGCTTAGCTCAGTAGGTAAGAGCCTTGGTCTAAGGATCGCTGGGTCGTGAGTTCGATCCTCGGGCGGGACCTATGTTCTCCGTGACTATTTGATAAATGACACTGTGTCTGAAATCATTAGTCCTCCACCTCTGATTCATGTGGGGAAGTTGGCAGTTACTTGCGGGGAACAGGTTTGTACTGGTACAGAATCCAGGAACACTGGTTAGGTTAACTGCCCGCCGTTATATAACTGAAATACTGTTGAAAAACAGCGTTAAACCCAAAAAAAACAAAAACAAAAAAAATCACATCATAGGGTCAAAGGTGTGAGCCTTTCATTTTGTGTCTGCTTTGTATCTCCTAATCCCCTTGAAGGATTCATATGAAACCAGGGTCAAATGATCACCTCGTTAAGACGATGTGCAGAACTCATGCAGGCTGAAGGTCAAGGTCACAGCTTAGGGTCAAAGGTTTGAGCCTTCCATTTTGTGTCAGCTCTGTATCTCCTAAACCCCTTGAAGGATTTTCATCAAAATTGGGTCAAATGATCACCTCATCAAGACGATGTGCAGAATTCTTGAGTCAGCCATGTCAGGTCAAGATCACAGCTCAAGGTCAAAGGTTTACCCTATCACTATCCATAACAGTGGCAGGGGAATTAACTGTCTTTCAGACTGCCTTGTTCTGACAGGACCACCAACAGTCTGCAGTCAGAATTTTGTTCCTGGGACCCTTGGACCAACTGTGCTACAGGAAGACTGGTTATGTTAACTGCCCAATGTTACAAATAAATGAAATATTGTTGAATAATTGTGATAACAGAAAAAATCACTAATTCTGTGTCAAACAGACTGTGTTTTATTCTGCGACACTTTTGAGGCATTGCATTACACCAGGAGGATACAGTGTATTTTATATTAGATATGGCGCAGATACAATATCGTAAGCATTTTCCATTCGTGCCTTTACAGAATAAAGTCTGGTTTCCGCTCAATGACGTTAAAAATCAGCTATCATTGAATTTAAAAGAATTATTTTCTGCGGTCAGTAAATGAGTAATATTGTTTTGCGACAATTGATCAAGGAAAAAGGTCATAATTACCTAGTTCAAGTTTAATATGATTACCACTCAGTAAATAAGGAACGTTTTGTCTGTCGATCCCCTTAAAATGTAATGTTTGTAGTCTGTAGAAGACACCTGATGTTAATAAGGTCAATGTTATAAAATTAGAACTTACACTTCCCTTTGCCTTCAACAAACCATCATGGGGGCATATGTTTTTTACAAACACCCCTTCTTAATATCATATTTTATATAACTTCAGATAAGTTATATGCGCCGCACCATGAGAAAACAAACATAGTGTATTTGTCACCAGTATAGATCCAGAAAACAAACATAGTGCATTTGAGACCAACATCGATCCAGACCAGCCTGCGCATCCACGCAGTCTGGTCAGGACCCATGCTGTTCGCTTTCAAAGCCTATTGCAATTAGAGAAACCGTTAGCGAATAGCATGGGTCCTGACCAGACTGTGCGGATGCGCAGTCTGGCCTGGATCGATGCTGGTCGCAAATGCACTATGTTGGTTTTCTCATGGCGTGGCTCATATTTAGTGCAAATCACCTTAATAATAATTCTTAGATATGTTTTAAAATTAGTGAAGAGTAACTGTCCTTGACTTTTCATTTATCAGTTGGATAAGTTCTGCAGTCACGAAGTTTCCAAATAAATCAGCATTTAACTATAATCATTTGAAGAGAACAACGGACTAGCAATATCGTTTTCCGTGCATTTTCGCTATTTTTGTCCCTATGGTATAAACATTTGTCTTATTCAAGGTGGGTTGGTGAATAAATTACTTCTGTTCTTTTTTTTGGATTTGACAAACTTGCAAATGAAAGTTACTAATAATTCAAATGAGATAGTAAAAAATTAAAGTTTGAATGTAAAGGTTTCAGTACTTTTCGGTAGTGTTGCTTGCATTTTATCACACCACAATGAACAGGTTGTTAATTCTAATTATTGGCTACTGTTTTTACTCTAAAATCTCTTAAATACTCCGAATCCATCTTTAAGTTGTCAAAATATAGATTATATATCGTATACGTGACAAAAAGAATATCTCACCTTGATTGATGGTCGAATATTTTTATTATACATATTTTTTTGCATTATATAAAGTGGGTGGGGTACATAAAATACCGCAGATTTGCGCTTTTTGTCGCCAACTCTAAACTAGATTGCAGGAAAGAGTATTAAAATGAATTTCTTTTCGGATGAATAGTTTGCAGGTAAAGGTTTCATCCCTTTCATTAGTCCTGCTTGTATTTATCAAATGGTAAATAACAGGTTGTTAACTAATTATCGGTTGTAAAAGACATCATTTTCATATTCCTATTTTCTATTAAAATCTTTTATATAACCCTCATCCATCTTTAAATTGTCAAGAATATGCATTTCATTGTATGCGTGATAAAAAGTATCTATCTCCTTTATTTTGGTCGAATATTTTTATTATGAATTTTTTGCATAATACAATTATATAAAGTGGGTGGGGTACCCCCTTTTAATACGCCCGTTTGAAAAACGGGAAGTATTATGGGAATGCCCCTGGCGGGCGGATGGGCGGGCGGGCGGGCCGGCGGCGTCCAGAGACCTTGTCCGGAGCATATCTTCTACATGCATGGAGGGATTTTGATGAAACTTGGCACAGTTGTTCACCATCATGAGACGGAGTGTCATGCGCAAGAACCAGGTCCCTAGGTCTAAGGTCAAGGTCACACTTAGAGGTCAAAGGTCAAATTCAAGTATGACTTTGTCCGGAGCATATCTTCTTCATGCATGGAGGGATTTTGATGAAAGTTGGCACAATTGTTTATCATCATGAGACGGAGTGTCGTGCGCAAGAACCAGGTCCCTAGGTCTAAGGTCAAGGTCACACTTAGAGGTCAAAGGATACAAGAATGAAAACTTTGTCCGGAGCATATCTTCTTCATGCATAGAGGGATTTTGATGAAAGTTGGCACAATTGTTCATCATCATGAGACGAAGTGTCATGCGCAAGAACCAGGTCCCTAGGTCTGAGGTCAAGGTCACACTTAGAGGTCAAAGGATACAAGAATGAAAACTTTGTCCGGAGCATTTCTTCTTCATGCATGGAGGGATTTTGATATAACTTGGCACAAATGTTCACCACCACAAGATGGAGTGTCATGCGCAAGAACCAGGTCCCTAGGTATAAGGTCAAGGTCACACTTAGAGGCCAAAGGTCAGATACAAGAATGACTGTCCGAAGCATTTCTTCTTCATGCATTGAGGGATTTTGATGTAACTTGGCACAGTTATACACCATCATGAGACGAAGTGTCATGCGCAGTTCCCTTCTTTAGAATTACTTCCCTTTGTTGTTACTATAAATAGCTTATATTGTAACTTTTTCATTACTAGTCGTAGGGAAAAATCGGGACCACTTTTCTGTAGTACAACATGCATGCTACATCCAATTATGAGGTGTATTTTGACCAATCTCTACCTGGTAAAGATTTTTGTGCGGACTTACAATTTTTTTTTTTTTTTTTTTTTTTTTTTTTTTTTTTTTTTTAAGATTACCTTCCCTTAGTTGTTACTATAAATAACTTATATAGTAACTTTTTTATAATTGACCGTAGGGAAAAAACAAGACCACTTTTCTGTGGTACAACATAGATGTTACTTTCAAATTTTAGGTGTATTTTAAGGTATCTCTACCTGGTAAGAGTTTTTTTGTGGACTTAGAAAAACAAAAGACTTACAATGATTACTAAACAACCACAAAATTAAAATTCCATTTGGAAATACAGGTGCTAGAGTAAAGAAATTTGCTGTGACGGGCGTATATTGTGACATTCTGGCACTCTTGTTCTACTTAAAATCTTTTAAATACCCCTCATCCAGCTTTATATGGTCAAAAACATAGATTATATTGTATACGTGATAAAAAGAATATATCTCATTGATCTTTTGTCAAATATTTATATTATATTTTGTTTTTGCATTATATATAGTGGGTGGGGTACATAAAATACCCAGGATTTGCGTATTTTTTAGCCAAACCTGAACTAGATTGCATTATAGTGTATCTAAGTAAATTACTTTCCAAATGAATAGTTTGCAAGTAAAGTTTTTTGCGACTTCCATTAGTGTTGCTCTTATTTAATAACGGGTTGTTTATTCTAATTATCGGTTGTAAAATACATAGCTTTTTCTACCCCCTTTTTCTATTTAAAATCTTTTAAATACCCCTCAACCAGCTTTATATGGTCAAAAATATAGATTATATTGTATACGTGATAAAAAGAATATATCTTCTTGGTTGTTGGTCGAATATTTTTATTATACATTTTTTGCATTATATAAAGTGGGTGGGGTACATAAAATACCCCGGATTTGCGTATTTCTTAGGCAAACCTGAACTAGAGTATCTAGATGATTTTCTGTTCTAACAGACTGTTTTGCAGCGGTATTAATAAATGACTTTGAGAAATAAGACCAATTTAAAGGTTACTTCTTTATACTGTAAATTTTAGGTTAAATATTTTTATTTTATTCTCTGGTATTTTAGGTGCCAAATCTTATAATAAAATTTACATAAAATGAGTACATTTCGTGTATTTTTCAACCATAAGCCTTATGCGTAAAAGCAATGTTAAAATATATATATTTGAACTGATTTTAGAAACATGATGCCATGTTTTGCTCGCAAAAAGCGTTTTGAATCTTAAAAAAACTGCAAATATGCAGAGTTATCTCCCCTTAATGTTCTCAAATTTCGCAAGAGCTTTTGTTTTGCAGGCCCGATTTTTCTGATCCGCGAGACTTTGCACTTTCATAATATATATAGAAACTGACTATAGCATGACCGGACAGGTAAATCCTGTTTCTAGGCACTTTTCGCACTTTTGGCTCCCTGGCTACTAACTCACTAAGGGCCGACCTATTTTATCAGAATAACTCCAGTAATAAATGTGGTTAACCATGTGTGTTTACTACTACGTTATGGTTAAGATATTTATTTCTGTTGATAAATCAGGTAGTTTTGATACAAATATTTTTCTTTTTTTTTCAAAAATAGATCTTATCTTTTGAATGACTAACCAATTGTTAGCTTGATAAATATTATGGTCAGTGTGACATGATAAAAATGTACACAACTTTACCTTTAATGAATTTTTCCAGTGCTATCCTGTAATCATCATTAAATTACTATTTAAAGGAAAATTATTAACCTGTTATCTGGTAGCCATATTGGAAAAAATAAGTTCCTGTGTGCAAGGACAAAATTTTAGTTAACAGCTATTTTTAGGAAGCAAATTAAAAGGGGATTTCCTATTGTATATTATGTTCTGTCACATACTATAAATAGAGTAGAATTGATTTACAGCCAGAAAGTATGCATTTTATACCAGGTTAAATTACAAAGTTGATTGTTGACTGAAAAAAATGTTACATTATTTAGGTGTGTATTTACATTTAAATTGAACAGGTAATACTGTTAAAATTACCTGATTTAACATACATAATTTATGGAATGAAACAAGCCAATAATTTACATATTTTTTTTTATTAAACTGTCAGTTCTTTTTCAGAAAAATAGACAAAACAAGGAGATAGGAATTAATCTTCCTTGTGATATTTGTCTTTATGAAGTTGTCAGTGTCACTTACAAAGGCTGAGCATGAAACTATTGTAACTGTATATAAATAAAGTACAAGATACAATATATAATAGTTTCGAGCTCAGCCCTCCAAATTTAGTCTGATATCACATTGATAATGGTACAGAAGTCAGGAGCATGATCTCCATTTAACATAAATAATCTTGAAAAATTGTAGATAGATTCTAATGTATATTTTGGATTCCCACTATTCAGTGTATATTTCAGTTTCCCACTATTTTAAATATAAAAAATTGGTTTCCCTTTTGGCTTTCAAGTATAGTCAAACCTGTGCTGAAGACCACCTGTGAACAGTGTCTCATTTGTTTCACTACCAAGTTCATTTTGATATCTGGATAAGGACTGCCAGTAATGCAAACGAAGCCCACATTTCAACTTTCCTTTATTTCCTAAGTTTACTTAATGGCTTTAGTAACTTTACAGAAATGGTTGTGTATGCATCCAGTATGTATCTTCCAAGGAATTGTAAGGATTTGTATCTCAGACTATGCAAATAGCAATTGTTATATTCCAGTTTGATTTGTTAGTTTGTCCCCAAGACCTCCGGTGTGGAGGGGCAGCTGCTTCTTTAACCCTCATCTCTTTCTGACAGACCACAGTACCTTGAAAGCTCTGAATGGATCAACTTGACTCCAACAGATACCACTGAAATAAAACAAACGCTTTATTTCTCTCTTAACCTTAAGCTTGATCACACGATCCCAACATATTATCATAGATCGTCATCACTATGATCAAGATGTATGCTCTGTGAAACTTTACGCTAATTTTCGTCCAAATATTACAAGTGTATTTGTTCTGTGCCTTCTCAAATGTGGTGACATACAGTCAAACCCTGGGCCTGGAGCGGAAACCGTTACTTCTTATAGACAGCGACAGGCAAAGTATCCGTGTACTGTCTGCAAGAAAGGAGTCATAGCTACCAGCAAAGCGGTGTCTTGTAATTCTTGCCAGTCGAAGACCCATATAAAGTGCACTGGATACATCACACCGAGAGAATTTGATAGACTGCCGAGGACAGATACTGATTTATGTTATTACTGTGATATGTGTTTACTTAAGTTCCTGCCAGGAGAAAATGTATTGAATGACATAAATTCAGAAGATCAGAACTTCACTACTTTACCTCCAAATACAAGTAATGACAGTTTTCAGTGTTTTAGTAGGAAAGGCCTGCATTTTATCCACTTGAACGTTAGATCGATACTACCAAAAATGTCCGAAATTAGATATATAGCGCAAAAAAGTAAAGCTGCAATTATTTCATTGAACTTGAACAGAAGCATCTTTTCATGGAACTCTCTCAGTCTGATGGTTGGGTTTTACTTCACCTGGTCTTGATACCACAGAGAAGTCTTCTTAATAAATGCATTTGAACTAAACTTCAATGCTGTCTAGAAGAATACCATTTATTTTATGCTTTTCTGCAAAATACTGACATAAACAAGAGCTCGTAGAACTTGAAATGCCCCCTTAATGCATTCAATAATTATTGGTCAAAAATGACCTTTGTATCAAATGTGATCTTAGACCAAAGCATTCTCTAGTTATTTGGCAAAAAAAGTTCTACTGTTCTGGGTCAATTTGACCTTTGACCTTTTGACCTCAAAATCAATAAGGGTCATCTGCTGTTCATGATCATCTTCCCTATCAAGTTTGATGATCCTAAGCCCATGCATTCTCAAGTTATTGTCTTGAAATGATTTACTGTTCCAAGTCACTGTGACTTTTGACCTACTGACCTCAAAATCCATAGGGGACATCTGCTGGTCATGATTATCCTTCCTATCAAGTTTCGTGATCCTAGGCCCAAGCATTTTCAAGTTAGTGTCCATAAATGGTTGTACTGTTCCGGGTCACTGTGATCTTGACCTTTGACCTACTGACCTTAAATCAGTAGGGTCATCTGCTGGTCATGACCAACCTCCCTATCAAATTTCACGATCCTAGGCCGAATCGTTAGGAAACGGTTTAACCATTCTGGGTCACTGTGACCTAGATCTTTGACCTACTGACCTCAAAATCAATAGGGGTCATCTGCTGGTCATGATCAACCTCACTATCAACTTTTATGATCCTAGGCCCAAGCATTCTCAAGTTATCATCCTGAAATGGTTTAATTGTTCTGGGTCACTGTGACCTTGACCTGGAACATACTGACCTCAAAATCAATAAGGGTCATCTGCTGGTCATGAACAACCTCCCAATCAACTTTCATGATCCTAGGCCTATGTGTTCTCGAGGTATCATCTAGAAATGGTTTAACTGTTCTGGGTCACTGAGACCTTGTCCTTTATCAGGAGGGGTAATCTGCTGGTCATGACGAACCTCCCTATTACGGTAAGTTTAGTGATCTTAAAGTTATCATCCGCAGGGATTTTTTTACTGTTTAGAAACTCGAGCCGGGGCCCATTCAGTTTGGAAAAATAGCGCGTATAACCTGAAAATTGGGAAATATAAAAAATAAGTTTTACCATCATACAACCTTTATTTCAGCATTGTTATTGTTTGATGTCATATTGCAAGTCTTTTGTTTTATATTTTTTGTCTTTTGAAAGTGTCTACTAAATTTACTGGTATTTCTTCAGTGAGAAACTTGCAGACACTCAATGGTCAGTAAAATTTTGGGAAATTTAAACCTAAGAATTGGGAAAATAAGCAAATTGTTCCAATTGGGATAGGGCCCATATTCGGCCCCAAAATCAGCCTTAAAAAATCCCTGATCCAAAAATGGTTTAACTGTTCCAAGTCACTGTCACCTTGACCTTTGACCTGCTGACCTCAAAATCAATAGGGGTCATCTGCTAGTCATGACCAACCTCCCTATAAAAGTTCATGATCTTAGACCCAAGTGTTCTTGAGTTATCATCTGGAAACTGTTTAATTGTTCAGGGTCACTGCTACCTTGACTTTTGACCTACTGACCATAAAATCAAAAGGGGTCATCTGCTTGTCATGACTAACATCCCTATGAACTTTCATGATCCTAGACCAAAGCGTTCTTGAGTTATCATCCGGAAACAGATTGGTCTACAGACCGACCGACATACCAACCGACATCTGCAAAAGAATATACCTCTTCTTCTTTGAAGGGAGGCATAATAATTGAAATAAAATTGATATTTTCACTTTCAGAATTCCAGAATTACTAGAAATCTTATAGAACTAATTAATAAGTTTTTCAGTGCCCATCTGGCTTGATTTCAGCCTAATTTTTGCAAAACTGTGAATGATTGGTACCAAGCCTAGTTCTGCAGTCCTATTTCAGTTGTTAAAAAATAAGGAAAAAAAGCTGGTAACAGGAAATTTATTAGAAAAATCAACACTTTTATGGAAACTTTGTTCTTCTGACACTTTTCAGGTATAAGTTACTGAGGAATGTGATAAGTGGACGAAATTTGAAATATTGTAGTCCACGTATTATACTTATTTCTAGGATTTTACAACGTTCGTTCTTTGTAAATACTGGCACAACGCGGTCTTCCTTTCCGTTTGCTTCCTGCAAACCAAATGTCAGTAAGATTTCTTGCAGGAATCTGCAGTACTTGTCACTCGCTAGATTATCAGTGACGTAAGTCAGAATGTATCGATACTTCTCGTGTAATTTACCAAGACTTTGCATTCCAGGTTTTCCGGCATCGATGTTACTAAACAAATCTACTGTAAGATCCTCAATGCCAGTGTCATTTACTAAATGGGTCATAAAGGCACACGCTTCCTCCATGTCCGCATCTGTATGGAGAATGATGAAGTCTGACATACCCTCTGAAAAAGTAAAATAGACTTTATAGGTATTTCAGTTCCTTGCGGGGAAATTATTGAACCTACTTCAGTAAAATACACTTATCTCAAAAAGTATTTAACTGATAACTTAGGGTCATTTTAAGAATGTTATTCAGCATGTGAAGTTATGTTAACTTTGTTTTTGGATTTCATGTTGCAAGGCAGGAGATAGGGCCCTTGGTTAAAAAAGTATGCATAAATGGCCTTAAAGATTTTGTCACATGAATCTAAAAATGGATATTTGACTTATAAAACTATCGGAGTGTTGTTCAGGATGTGAAACTGTATACCTTGTTTGTTTTTTTTTTATTTACAAGTCTGGCCCCACTGCCTACCCTATTCCACTCCCACTTAAAAAAATATATACATAAATATTACTTTTAGTTTCTTTTCTCTTACATTTCTTCTTGATATTTGGTCGTATATTTACCCCCCTGTCCCCCATCCCACAAAAGGCAGCTGCACCCTAAAGTAATGTGAAAAGTTTACTTAGGCCAGAGTTTTTTTATTTTTTGTTTTACGGGAATTTTTTCAAAAATAAGCGCCAGGAGGAGGGAATAAAAATAAGAAAAAGATGTCCAAAAATGAGCGTCAAGAAAAAAGAATAAGAATAAGATGGATTCTCCATATATTTTTCTTTTTTTTTCGGAAATCTTTATAGAACGTGTGTTTTGAGGTTGTGCACACTTGTTTTGTACTCTATACTGCCTGTTGTATAATAGTTCTGTATTATAAAGGCAAAACAAGCTGTCATTTTCACAAAATGATTATTAAATCAATTCTGTTATTTTATATGTATGATTCTATGCTTTTGTAGTGCTTTTAATAGTCACTGTAACTCGCACTGGCAAAACCAATTTGTAACTACCGGTACTCTGTACAAATGTATTCAATCATTTTTCAATAAGTTTGATGGTATAGATGTCTTGTGAGAAGCTTCAATTCAATGCAAGCAATGGATACTGGGATATGGCCTTGAAAGCTGTTGCATGCAAAACTGTAACCAGATTACTCAGTTCTTTCATTTTATATGCATGATTTTGATCTCCTATGCTTTTGTAGTCCTTTAAATAGTCACTGAAAAAATGCACTGGCAAATCCAGCTTTAACTATTCTGTTCAAATGCATACAATCACTTTATTATAAATATAAAAAGTGAAAGAATTTTTGACATGGTTTTTCATAAAAGACATAAAGCTATAGGCACACGTAAAGCAAATTTCAGTGACTATAGTAGAGACCAAACACGCCTGGTATAAAGTAGTTTAGTAGTATTGTTGGTGGCTTGGTGTGCTTTCATTTTCTGCTTTTTTAACCTGTATAAATTCTTTATTCTTTTCACTCTTCTCACTTTAACATGGTAATGTGTCACAAGCAGTATTCTGTAAACCAGAAATATGACTATGACCTACCAAGTTCCTAGGTCAAAGTGTTCTCTAGTGTATAACTTTACAACTGAAATGAAAGGGTGACGAAGACGATGACCAACACCAACAAAGTGATCCCTATGTGTCTGCCAAGCTATCAAGAGATAAAAATTCACTCTGACATACATAAAGACTTAGGATAAAGAAGGCAAGACTCTATCTGTTAGGTGTTACCAACATTGCAATTACGATCTGTTTATACCAGACAGTCCCAAGCCTGTATAAAGTGTGAGGGGTCTCTCAAATAAAAACATCTCCTATCTGAACCATTTATTTGTTGTATAAAACAAATAATATTTTGAAAGTATCAAGACTTTTAACCGAAACTTTGAAATACACAACGACTTCCGCCATGTTGAAAATTGTGGAAGACTGGTATTTGTTGTAACGAAATAGTAGGTGCAGTATACCGATCAGGCCTTGATCTTAACCTACTTTTGCTGGTAGCCAGCAGGGCTACCAACTTGTGAAATCAAGTAGCCCGACCAGGTTTCTGGTAGTCCCGTTTTGGAAAAGAGAAAAATATATTACAGTCTTCGCCTTAATTTTTTTTCAGCAGTTGTCCTTTCGGGCAAGTAAGTTAAGAAAACCACTTGCCCGAAAACATTTTTAATTGCCCGAAATCATTTTTTTTTTATAAATATGATGTATTTTAGTTTATGCTTGATTCAACATTCAGTTATTTAAATGGTAGGCAACTAACCTAACCACACTATCCATGGGCAGGCTAAGCCAACGTAAGTGGATAACCATGTTGCAATATTCAAGTAACTAGCAGACAGAAATTATGGGAGAAAACTGTAGAAAAAAAGTAAGACCTATACCAGTATCTAGTTATATGCCAGGCGTGGGGTTCAGATTTGCACTACCCTTCTAAAACTTACTTTTTTAGCCAGGGCCTTTAAAATATAGTGTAGCTGTTCAAATTTAACTGCAGTAATGGATCAGCCTGATTAGCCGCCTCCCCTCCCCCCACCACCACCACCACCACACTGCCCCCAACCCCCAAAAAATGTTGTGTTTCTGGTGGCATGGCCAAAAAAAGTAGGGTCGGTAGGTCGGTATTTTTTTTAAGCATTATTATCAAGTAAATGTAGCCTGTTATCACAGTCCGGGGCGACGTTGACACAATAATCATCATCAACCCACCCATGTTTAAAGCGAAAAAAAAACATTAACAGTTATCGGTAATTATTCTGTTGATAAACAAGTAATTGGCCTTGTTCTCATCATCAATTAAAACCCCCTCAAGTAGCTAAAAGAAGTGTGTCGGTATCATGGCATCTGAAGTGGAGATCAAAGCGGTTTAGATGCCTGAGATTGTCATGTAGAGATAGACCCTAAAATTTTCAGTGATAGTAATACATTAAATAAAGTCTAGAAATTGATTTCCAAGTCCTTGAAATAACCAAAAATGATTTCATAAATGTGAAGTTTATGATAGTTTTGTTAATATCAATAACAGAAGTTTTAATTTTTAATTTAAAGTTGTGATCCACAAAGAATGACAACTCGTGCCTTGGGCTAGTACTTATAAGCAGAGATATCTATTAGTTTACTTTCCTTGCAATTACACAAATGAATGTAAAATGAAAATTGTTTTAGACACAATATCATACTTTTTTGCACAACAAAATCATTTAGGATTTATTCATTTGTGTTTGATTTACACCTCAAAATATGGTTCCTATGATTCTGTCAACTTACATATGGTAAAAAATTAACTTTTAACAAGCCAATAACAAAATGAAGTACCAGTAAGTAATTAACAGTGCAGATAATACAGTTTTGCTTGTATCAAAATGTCACAATAGAAGCACTTTTGTAATACAGAACACCTGGTAGGATTAGTAAAGGTGCAATTATATTGATCTCTATTTCCTATGCCTATGTCATGGCATTACGTCATGTTTTCGCGCCATGTGGCACATCACTGTCTGATCGTACGGCCTCGGTTCTTTTAATTGCTGAGAAGAAATCAGTAAAAAAGTATCTTCTTTATTTTTTTAAAAGCGAATGTGCAATATCCCGTATAAACTGACAGGTAAATGTGTCAAACGATAATGGTAGATATCCTACCTCTGTGACCTATTTGCCCTCAAGGAATTTACATTATTGTTTGAAAAGAATATCTGACATAGTGTCGAGTCAAAAAAGACATGTACAAAGATTCATTTACTTATTAAAAACCACAGCGACATCATAGGCCTACTGCTTTATTTTAAAACAATCATTGTTTTTATTTACTTCATGAGGTCCCGTAACCTATTCATCCGCACTTGCAGAAATCTGTTTGCCAAAAATTGTTTTACTCGATGTATTTAAATTGCTGCTGCTTTTTCATTATTTAAGATTTTTATGCCCCCGAAGGGAGGCATATTAGTTTTCAACTGTCGGTCCGTTAGTTCGTTCGTTAGTCACAACGTTAACTTTTTGCATGAAGGCATTTTACTTGCGAACCACTGCACCCAGGACCTTCAAACTTCACATGCTGATAGTACTTATTGAGTACACCACCCCTACTGACTTTGGGGTCACCAGGTCAAAGGTTAAGGTCACAGGGGCCAACGTTAAATTTTTGCATGAAGGCACTTTACTCGCGAACCACTGCACCAAGGATCTTCAAACTTCACATGCTGATAGTACTTATTGAGTACACCACCCCTACTGACTTTGGGGTCACCAGGTCAAAGGTCAAGGTCACAGGGGCCAGCGTTAACTTTTTGCATGAAGGCACTTTACTCTAGAACCACTGCACCCAGGACGTTCAAACTTCACATGCTGATAGTACTTATTGAGTACACCACCCCTACTGACTTTGGTGTCACCAGGTCAAATGCCAAGGTCACAGGGGCCAACATTAACTTTTTGCATGAAGGCACTTTACTCTCGAACCACTGCACCCAGGACCTTCAAACTTCACATGCTGATAGTACTTATTGAGTACACCACTCCTACTCACTTTGGGGTCACCAGGTCAAAGGCCAAGGTCACAGGGGCCAACATTAATTTTTTGCATGAAGGCACTTTTCTTGCGAACCACTTCACCCAGGACCTTCAAACTTTACATGCTGATAGTACTTTATGAGTACACCAACCCTACTGACTTTGGGGTCACCAGGTCAAAGGTCAAGGTCACAGGGGCCAATGTTAACTTTTTGCATGAAGGAACTTTACATGCGAACCACTTCATTCAGGACCTTCAGACTTCACATGCTGATAGTACTTATTGAGTACACCACCCCTACTGACTTTGGGGTCACCATGTCAGAGGTCAAGGTGCTGCGGGGGCATTTGTCACCATTAGTGACAGCTCTTGTTTAATTCTGTTTTTAGCTCACCTGTCACATAGTGACAAGGTGAGCTTTTGTGATCACCCTTCGTCCGTCGTCAGTCCATCCGTCCGTCCATCCTCAACAATTTCTTGTCTGCACGATAGTGGTTTCATTTATGATTTTATTTTAACCAAACTTGCACACAACTTGTATCACCATAAGATCTCGGTTCCTTTCTTGAACTGGCCAGATCCCATTATGGGTTCCAGAGTTATGGCCCCTGAAAGGGCCAAAATTAGCTATTTTGACCTTGTCTGCACATAATAGCAGTTTTATTTATGATTTGATTTTTAACCAAACTGGCACACAACTAATATCACCATAAGATCTTGGTTCCTTTCTTGAACTGGCCAGACTCCATTACGGGTTCCAGAGTTTTGGCCCTTGAAAGGGCCAGAATTAGCTATTTTGACCTTGTCTGCAAAATAGCAGCTTTATTATGCCTCCCACAGGAGACATATTGTTTTTGCCCTGTCTGTCCGTCCGTCCTTCCGTCCGTCACTCTTCATTTCCGGGCAATAACTGGAGAACCATTTGACCTAGAACCTTTAAACTTCATAGGGTTGTAGGGCTGCTGGAGTAGACGACCCCTATTGTTTTTGGGGTCACTCCATCAAAGGTCAAGGTCACAGGGGCCTGAACATTGAAAACCATTTCCGATCAATAACTAGAGAACCACTTGACCCAGAATGTTGAAACTTCATAGGATGATTGGTCATGAAGAGTAGATGACCCCTGTTGATTTTGGGGTCACTCCGTCAAAAGTCAAGGTCACAGGGGCCTGAAAATTGAAAACCCTTTCCGATCAATAACTAGAGAACCACATGACCATAATGTTGAAACTTCATAGGATGATTGGTCATGAAGAGTAGATGACCCCTATTGATTTTGGGGTCACTCCATCAAAGGTCAAGGTCACAGGGGCCTGAACATTGAAAACCATTTCCGATCAATAACTTGAGAACCACTTGACCCAGAATGTTGAAATTTCATAGGATGATTGGTCATGAAGAGTAGATGACCCATATTGATTTTGGGGTCACTCCGTCAAAGATCAAGGTCACAGGGGCCTGAACATTGAAAACCATTTCCAATCAATAACTAGAGAACCACTTGACCCAGAATGTTGAAACTTAATAGGATGATTGGTCATAAAGAGTAGATGACCCATAACGTTTTTGGGGTCACTCTGTGAAAGATCAAGGTCACAGGGGCCCGAAAATTGAAAACCATTTCCGGTCAGTAACTTGAGAACCACTTGACCCAGAATGATGAAACTTCGTACGATGATTGGTCATGGAGAGTAGATAAATCCTAACGATTTTAGGGTCACTCTGTTAAAGGTCAAGGCCACAGGGGCCTGAACATGGAAAACCATTTCCAATCAAATACTTGAGAACCTCTCGACCCAGAATGTTGAAACTTCATAGGATGATTGTTCATGCAGAGTAAATGACCCTTATTGTTTTTGGGGTCACTCCGTTAAAGGTCAAGGTCACAGGGGCCTGAATATTGATAACCAGTTCCAATCAATAACTTGAGAACCACTTGACCCAGAATGTTGAAACTTTATGATTTGATTTTAACCAAACTTGCACACAACTTGTATCACAATAAGATCTTGGTTCCTTTCTTGAACTGGCCAGATCCCATTATGGGTTCCAGATTTATGGCCCCTGAAAGGGCCAGAATTAGCTATTTTGACCTTGTCTGCGCAATAGCAGCTTCATTTATGATTTGAATTTAATCAAACTTGCACAAAACTTGTGTCACCATAAGATCTTGGTTCCTTAGTTGAACCAGCCAGATCCCTTAATGGGTTCCAGAGTTATGGCCCCTGAAAGGGCCAAAATTAGCTATTTTGACCTTGTCTGCACAATAGCAGCTTCATTTATGATTCGATTTTAACCAAACTTGCACACAACTTGTATCACCACAAGATCTTGGTTCCTTTCTTGAACTGGCCAGATTTCTTCATGGGTTCCAGAGTTATGGCCCCTTAAAGGTCCAAAATTGGCTATTTTGGCTTTTGCAGCCATATAGAGACTTCATTTATGGTTTTATTTGATACAAACTTCTAAAATAACTTCAACAAAAATAATTCTTGGATTCTATGACAAATCAGATTCAAGCGTAGGTTCAGAGTTATTTTATTCTGATTACCTCCCCTGATTGTAATCAAAATGGATTTATTTCAGTAAGTTCTTATAGGACTTATTTGAAATTTCATTATTGTCATTAGTTGGACTGAGCCAATCAGGGTAGATAACTATGGACTGATTTTATGTCAAATTACCTCCCTTTATTTCAAATTAAAATTGTTATATCTCCGTAACTAATGAAGATACTGATCTGAAATTTCATTTATGTCAACAGATTTATTTGGCAGATCCTTCTTTTGTTCACTTACAATAATTTTTTTTTTAATTACTTTCCTTTTACGTTACTATAAATAGCTTATATTTAGTAACTTTTCTATTATTGGCCGTAGGGAAAAACCGAGACCACTTTTCTGTGGTACAACATGGATGGTACCTCCAATTTTTAGGTGTATTTTGACATATCTGTACCTTGTAAGAATTTGTTCCCTTTGTTGTTACGGTGCTTTGCACTTTGATATTTTTTCTGAGGACCTTCTTGTCCTCAAGTGCAATGATAACAGGTGAGTGATATAGGGTCATCATGGCCCTCTTGTATGTAGTTATATTGAAATGTTGGCGGAATGTGGGAAAATTGATAGGCCAAGTTAGCTTATGAGACACCTACATACATTGAACAGCATTACTTCCTGATTCCTAATTTTTAATGCCAGGCACCAGGCAGTTAGGCAATTAGTTTTCATTATTTAACTAGCTTGCCGCTCACCAACCGGTCTCCTCAGCAACAAGATCACCCTCTGACAGGGCTCGAAACTTCAACCTGCCGATTGCGGGGCACTGGTGCCTTATCCATTAGGCTACTGCAGCTCTGTTAATGTTATATTTCAAAAATATCTTTTCTAAATAATTACTTTAAATGAAGTACTCTTTTTATGCATCTACCAGATTGTGTTGTGCAAATTTAAAAGGCATGGAAAAAACATTTTTGTTGAAATTGCACAGATGAAAGGTCATGAAGACTGATACAGAGAATGGTGGGAGAATCATAGAAGTCTGAATAGAGACAAGTTGTTATGTATGACCTATAATGATGTTAGTGTAATGTTAGACTAAATCATGCTGCAAATATGGCCAGATAAGTTAGCTTAAAACTGGTAGTAGGTGGTCTATGAATGTGCACATCAACTTCTGCATACCAAAATGTTCGTCAGAATCTGTAGCTTTGAGAACTGCCTGATGCCAGTTTCTAGTCACTGGGCAAAGTCCTCAAATTCAAGATGGCCACCAAGATGGCCGCTGATACATGAAAATGACTTCCAATAAATAGAATTGCAAAATAAAAGCATTTAAATGCTGTAAATTCATTTGGAATTATTACAACATTTTTAAAGTTACAAATCTACAAAATTATATGCATAAATCGATATGAAATAAAACATTTTTACACATTTTAAACCAATTTTATATGAACTAAAATGTGATAAATACAATTTTCTTGAACTTACGGTCAATATACTTTGTTTGTGTACTTCCATTTACTGTTGTACCTTACACTATGCAAGCTCGAGTTGATCAAGTGATAATAAATTGTAATAGCATAATTATTTTGTTAAAGGGTACATCTAAATTATTGATAACATATATATTTTAGTGGGTGGGGTAAGTCAATATAGAATATATTTAATGCTAGGTGAAATCGGAAACAAATTAATAATCATCTTTTGTAATGTATACATCCTACTATGTATTATAATTATCAAAACAATGTAAAGTACGAAATGTACATTTAGACGAAAATGTAAAACTATCAAGTTTATTTTAAAAAATTGCCTCTAAGATGGCTGCCACAATGTTTTGAACTGACTAATATTATATACTGGCAATAATTTTGAAGAATACGCTTCAGCTTGTTGATTTCTTTACGTTATACCAGTCGTACATAAGTTGATTATTCAAATGCATTGTGATTTACAGAGTAAATTGTAATATCTTTTGACATTTATAAAATAAATGAAACAGCAAAATGGTGTATATATGCATACCAGATACAGGTTGTAAATGTAAATATTTAAATACATATGTAATGAATAGTTAATTATTAACAGTAGCATGTTATCGTATTAGCTTATCTGAGCACAAAGTGCTCAGGTTAAGCTATTGTGATCGCTCACTGACCGGCGTCTGTCTGTTCTATAAACAATATCTCCTCCTAAACCACCGTGCTAATGTTGATGAAACTTCATAGGGATGTTCCCTGGATAGTATTCTTTAAAATTGTTTAACGAATTAAATTCCATACAGAAGTCTTGTTTCCATGGCAACCGAAAGGAAAAACTTTAAAAATGTTCTTGTCCAAAGCCACAGGTCTTAGGGCTTTGATATCATGTATGTAGCATTATCTAGTAATCTTCTACCAAGATTATTCAAATTAACCCCCTAGGGTCAAATATGGCCCCGCCCTGGGGCCAATTGGTTAATAAAGACGTATATGGGGAAAACTTTTAAAATCTTCTTGTCCAAAACCAAAGGGCCTTGGGCTTTGATATCTAATATGTAGTGTCATCTGTTGGTTTCTACCAAGATTGTTCAAATTATATCCATTAGGATTAAATATGGCCCCGCCCTTGGGATCACATGGTTTATATAGACATATTGAGAAAACTATGTAAATCTTCGCGTACAAAATCAAAGGGCCTTGGGCTTTGATATTTTGTATGAAGCATCATCTAGTGGTCTTCTAACAATATTGTTCAAATCATCTCCAGGGGTCAAATATGGCCCCGCCCTGAGTGTCACATGTTTAATACAGACTTGTTTAGGGAAAACTTTGAAAATCTTTGAAAATCACATGGCCTAGGGCTTAGATATTTTGTATGTAGCATTATCTAGTGGTTCTCTACCAAGATTGTTCAAATGATATCCATAGGATCAAATATGGCCCCACTCTTGGAGTCACATGGTTTATATAGACTTATATAGAGGAAAAACTTTGAAAGTCATATTGTCCAAAACCACAGGGTATAAGGCTTTGATATTTGGTATGTAGTATCACCTAGTGGGCCTCTACCAAGATTGTTCAATTACATCACTAGAGCAAATATGTCCCCGGGGTCACATGGTTCATACAGACTTATATAGATAAAACTATGTAAATC
The DNA here is from genome assembly GCF_021730395.1 of Mercenaria mercenaria. Taxonomy (NCBI): domain Eukaryota; kingdom Metazoa; phylum Mollusca; class Bivalvia; order Venerida; family Veneridae; genus Mercenaria; species Mercenaria mercenaria. Next base: position 36,135 of record NW_026461261.1, on the reverse strand, counting down.
TTCATGTACAAAACCACAGGGCCTTGGGCCTGTTATTTTGTATGAAGCATCATTTAGTGGTCCTCTACCAATATTGTTCAAATTATCTCCTATGGCCCTACCCTGGATGTCACATGGTTTATATAGACTTGTTTAGGGAAAAGTTTGAAATTCTTTTGGTACAAAATCACATTGCCAGTTCACATTCATTCAGGTGTATGTTACTTCTTTGAAAGAATCAACCTTTCTCGTTTTTGATATACTTGAATATGCAGAAATGTTTGTTACTTAAACAAAAGTAACAACGTCTTAAAAGTAAAATTAAACTGACTAATACACTATCGCATATGTGTGTTCTTGGCATGCATTTTGTACAAATCCTCCATCAAAAGATTTTCAGCATCGTCCCATTTATATGTTTTCAGACAGTATCTTATGAAATTTCCACATATTTTATCAAATACATTTGTCAGTCATAGGAATTGAGGACTGATGTAGCATTTGCGCTGGCAAAAACATGACATTGTGTAAAAATATGCTTAAAATTTTAGCCTGCATTGTGTGTGACAGTAATTCAGATGACTCAAAACATATTATGTCAGACTGTATCAGTCAACATTTGTTCAAATATATGTTGTTGTTTTTAGCTCACCTGTCACAAAGTGACAAGGTGAGCTTTTGTGATCACGCAGCGTCCGTCGTCCGTGCTGCATGCGTGCGTAAACTTTTGCTTGTGACCACTCTAGAGGTCACATTTTTCATGGGATCTTTATGAAAATTGGTCAGAAAGTTCCCCTTGATGATATCTAGGTCAAGTTCGAAACTGGGTCACGTGCGGTCAAAAACTAGGTCAGTAGGTCTATAAATAGAAAAACCTTGTGACCTCTCTAGAGGCCATATATTTCACAAGATCTTCATGAAAATTGGTTAGAATGTTCACCTTGATGATATTTAGGTCAAGTTCGAAACTGGGTCACGTGGCATCAAAAATTAGGTCAGTAGGTCAAATAATAGAAAAACCTTGTGACCTCTCTAGAGGCCATATTTTTCATGGGATCTGTATGAAAGTTGGTCTGAATGTTCATCTTGATGATATCTAGGTCAAGTTCGAAAGTGGGTCACGTGCCATCAAAAACTAGGTCAGTAGGTCAAATATTAGAAAAACCTTGTGACCTCTCTAGAGGCCATATTTTTCATGGGATCTGTATGAAAGTTGGTCTGAATGTTCATCTTGATGATATCTAGGTCAAGTCCGAAACAGGGTCATGTACGGTCAAAAACTAGGTCAGTAGGTCTAAAAATAGAAAAACCTTGTGACCTCTCTAGAGGCCATACTTGTGAATGGATCTCCATAAAAATTGGTCAGAATGTTCATCTTGATGATATCTAGGTCAAGTTCGAAAGTGGGTCACGTGCCTTCAAAAAGTAGGTCAGTAGGTCAAATAATGAAAAAAACCTTGTGACCTCTCTAGAGGCCATATTTTTCATGGGATCTGTATGAAAGTTGGTCTGAATGTTTATCTTGATGATATATAGGTCAAGTTTGAAACTGGGTCAACTGCGATTAAAAACTAGGTCAGTAGGTCTTAAAATAGAAAAACCTTGTGACCTCTCTGGAGGCCATACCCTTGAATGGATCTTCATGAAAATTGGTCAGAATATTCACCTTGATGATATCTATGTCGAGTTTGAAACTGGGTTACGTGCCATTAAAAACTAGGTCAGTAGGTCAAATAATAAAAAAACCTTGTGACCTCTCTAGAGGCCATACTTTTCATGGGATCTGTATGAAAGTTTGTCTGAATGTTCATCTTGATGATATCTAGGTCAGGTTTGAAACTGGGTCAACTGCGGTCAAAAACTAGGTCAGTAGGTCTAAAATTATTAAAATCTTTTGACCTCTCTAGAGGCCATATTTTTCAATGGATCTTCATGAAAATTGATCTGAATGTTCACCTTGATGATATCTAGGTCAGTTTCGAAACTGGGTCACGTTGGGTTAAAAACTAGGCCAGTAGGTATAAAAATAGAAAAACCTTGTGACCTCTCTAGAGGCCATATTTTTCATGAGATCTTCATGAAAATTAGTGAGAATATTCACCTTGATTATAGCTAGGTAAAGATCAAAACAGGGTCACGTACCTTCGGAAACTAGGTCAATAGGTCAAATAATTGGAAAACCTTGTGACCTCTCTAGAGACCATATTTTTCAATAGATCTTCATGAAAATTGGTCAGAATTTTTATCTCGATAATATCTAGGTCAAGTTCAAAACTGGGTCACATGAGCTCAAAAACTAGGTCACTATATCAAATAATAGAAAAAACGACGTCATACTCAAAACTGGGTCATGTGGGAACAGGTGAGCGATTCAGGACCATCATGGTCCTCTTGTTGTAAAATGAACTTACGAGAAGTGTTCTCATTTTACTAATTTATTTTTCAATCGTGAATGTAAAACATACAGATAGAACAAGACAAACATACATAAATATATTTAAATTACCCTAGGATAAAATGCTGTTCTACGCTGTTTTATGAAAAGAAAAATAATGTATCGGTCAGTTAACGAAATATTGTACAAAGAAGTAGGTGTTTAGCAAGCTTTTGAAGGCAGCTAGTGTGTGAGCTTCCCTGGCCCCGCTTTCACTAACGTTCTCAAGTCAAAATCTCAGCTCAAGTCTGAGAAAAATCTCAACTTTGATTCTCAGCTTGAGATTTTTCTCAGATTGGCTTTCACTAAAAATCTCTCAGTAAACTTCCGCACTGAGATTTTTCTCAGATTTCTTGAGTCAAGGGTTGGACTGTCTCAGTGCTTTTCTCAAAGAAACAAAATGGCGACTTTTCGACAGTACAATATACGCCGACGCCGTAGTCGGTGCCAGTTTCACGTTGAGTTCACCAGCATGACATGGATGACAACAAACTTCGTCAGAGACGGTAGTTTCTTAATTTCAAGGGAAGTAATCCAAGTAAAACTAAAATGGCCGATTGTTGCTAGGGACACTGTTTATGCTTTTAAAACACATGTAGCAATTAATTTACCAAAAGAACAACATTTTCAAACCTTTTTACTGTTTCTAAAATGTTTCTTTCTCATCTTGAATGCGACACAACTTTGAAGACAATATTTATTAAGTACGGTAGACGTTTTACTGTGCCTATGTTTCGTACCAAAAACGCGCGTACCGAGATATATTGACTTGTGCAGTAACTTCCCCAGAAGTCCTTTTTATTAGCGCACAACAAAATTGTGAAATTTCGTTTCACAACTTGGGGGTTATTATCAAGGGGTGATAAAATGAGCAGTTAGTGGTCGGGACCCCTTGTTTACAGGGTGTGCGTACTATCAACTGAACTAACCAGCTGCTGAAACAATTTCCCCTTTGTGGTAATCAAGTCCTATACCATAATAAAATCCCCTGCTTTATAAAAGTCGTCCTCTAGTTTATAAAACAGTCGCAGTCCAATGTTATGCACCGATTAAATTGAACAGATTGAGTAAAATGTGCAGTCAGTCTACTGTAGGGCTCAATCTTTGGGACCCTCTCATACAGGACTAGTACACTACCAACTAAGCTAACCTACTGCTTAAACAAAATCTCCACTTTGTAGTAATCAAGTCCTGTTGCCCCATAGGCCTCAGTAGCCAAGTGGTAGATGGCCAACCACTTCAGTGGGATATTGTAGGTTCAGTCTCTAGCCATGTCAAGTGATAAAAGTTATTACATAATGGCATGATGTTACATACGGTTCTATACACCAGCTTGTTTATAAGTAATCACTCATTAATAAGCATTTGGAAATATTTTGTTCTGCATATTGCAGTGCTGTTAACTATACTTTAGATATTTCACATTAAGCAAGTGGCAAATAGCATGATGTAATTGAATAAGCAGAAAAACTGATGGACACAAAGACAGTGAAAAATATTTAAGTTCTAATAATTTATTAAAATTAACAGAAATTTTTATAAGTTGACAACAGTTTTATTCATTTATAAATAAATATGGCATTTCATAATTTGATCTAAAATATTGGTTGAACATTTAAAGTACAATGTTTTTCAAATCTTTCCAAAAATATCAGAAAATCTTAACTCTATGCTATTGATAAAATTTATATTACCAGTAAGTTGTTAGATTTCAGTATGATTTACAACAATAATTTTAAGTAAAATTTTATATTTCACTGTCATTGTGTTCTCAGATAAATTTGATTTTTTTTAAAAGAACTATGAAATGCCAAAGTGTACAGGTTTTCATTTCTTTTAAATTTTCATTTACTGTTCCAGTTCACTATTCTTCCTATGAAAATGTTTATTATTAACTTCTGTTCACATGTTACAAGTTATGTTGTTGACTCAAGTTGATGGTGTTTCTACATCTACATCTACATCTACATGATACTTCCAACAATCATTAACGATTATGACTGGAAGGCGCTTGTCTGGGCAGTGTTAAAAATGAGAAAACTCATTAGGTGCAAAGAATAAAAATTACTACAGGTGCTAAGTTAAAAAACATAGTGAAGGAAGTTACTGCAGATGTACAGTGACCAGCCGCTCAGCAAATATGTTGAGGCTGGGGCTGGACTGTACATATTGGGGAAGGCCATTCCATAGTCTGATTGTACGGGGGAAGAAGGAATTCATGTGGTATTGAGTACGGGACTGTGGAATTAGGTAGTTCAGGTTTCTGGTCGGAGTTAGATGGTTATGGTCGACGCATACATGATTTGTTCGGATTTTGTAAAAATAGATGAGAGAAGATTGTATGCGCCGTTGTTCTAAAGTTTGCCAGTTTAGGGTGTTAATCATCTGGGTTACACTGCTTGTATAGTTATAGTCGTTAAAGATAAACCGTGCAGCTGATCTTTGCACTTTTTCGACTTTGTATGAGAGGGACTTTTGCCAGGGGTGCCAGATGGATGAGCAATACTCAAGTTGTGGATGGACATAGGTGTTATAGGCTTTCTCTTTGACCTTTTTGTTTGTTGTCTGAACATTTCTTTTGATGAATTTAAGAGAGTTGTTTGCTTTAGAGGAAATAGTATTAATATGTTCAGACCAGTTTAAGTCTTTAGTTAGTGTAACACCTAAGTATTTAGCGGTATCGGTAGATTTCAGTTCCTTGTCATGCAGGGTGTAAGGAAACATGACAGGGTTTCGTTTGCGAGTAATTCTCAGCACCTCACACTTGTCTGGATTGAATTCCATTGACCAGTCCTGTTCCCACTTTTCAAGGGCGTACAAATCTTTTTGTAGTACAAATCTTACTGATGAGTCCTGGAAACACTGTATGGGTCACAAAATTAAATTGGGATGAAACACACCTGAAAACAGATGTTGATAAAAACAATCAGTTGCATTTATAACCAACTGAAGATAAAAATAAGAAAATGTTATAACTTAAATCCAAAAACATTTTTAAAACTTTGCATGTATTTTCAAATTTTTCTGATTTTCAGGTGTGTCTAAGGCTGTTTTCATTCAAATGACATAGTTTAATAATTAGTTTAGTAGTTAAATGTGCTATTGCCTCCCTATTCCCATAAAGGAGTGCATTGTGATGAAACAAAATGTTAAAATGCTCTCTATTCCAATAATTAGTTAACCAATAATAGTAGATGGTTTTGTTGTTAACAAGAACTGCCACTCAGGGTCAGTTAAAAGAGAAAACATTAGAAATGAGTTAATTACATAAGAAATTATCAAAAACACAAGGTGGTTTTTTAAGTAAATAGCTTAAAGGCCTACACCATGTAAATTTCATACAAAAAAACCTTTAACTTTATGCAACAAACTTTCCAAAAATAGAATGTTTATCAGTTGGTTAGAAAAGTACTACATATACTTTCAATGATGCACATGACTTTATACTGCACAAGCCAAAAAGGGAGTTAATCAATAAAACTGATTTAATATTTGCAGTAACATTTTCACCCATGCCAATCTTTGACACATAAATGCGATAATTAAAATTCGAAAACACGAAATTAATGTGTCTTTAATATGTTCCTAACAAACAACGTGGCAGCCACATCTAAATTTAATGTGAACAAAGATAATGATTTCAACAATGTATATCTATCGGCTATATTGTTGTTTTTTTTTAAATAATTAAGCTTTTTCTTCTCACTCACCTTATTTTAATTCAGTTCAGTTTAATAAAGTGTTTTGGGGCAAATTACATATTTCCAATCAATGTAGTCAACAAATGTTTGCAATTTCAGCTGAATGGCTCAAGCAGTTTTAACCCTTATCATGCTGTACATGGTTGGTCCTACCTTTGTTACAAGTGTAGATCATGATCAGCCTGCACATCTGTGCAGTCTGATCTTGATCTGCACTGTTCGCCATTCAGTCAGTATTTTTTTGGTTAGCACCTCTTTTAACACTTAATAATACTGTCCAAATTGTAAAACGGACAAGTTCATTATAGAAATTTAGCAAGGGCCTAAGGGTTAGTTATATTAAATTATATAGCTAATTGTGTCCCCTGTGCACCCAAAAAAGTGTGACATTTACATGGAGGTTAGTTTTCAACAGTGTGTTTTTTTTAATCAAGCTTTATTGTTACAGCTTTGATTTTTATGTAAATTAAAGTCTGCACATTTAAAGCAAAACACTTTTTTTCATAAACTACATCTCATTCTTACCAATATGTCACATCTTGTGATGGAACCCTCTTCACAAAATGTAGTGAAAAAAACAAAAACAATTTAAATGTTGAACACTACAGTTTCATAACCCCATTTCTTTTCTTGAGTCCTAATGTTTTCCTAAGATCTTAATGTTTTCAGCTTTGAAGACACAATATGACTATTTTTGTTTAATAAATCAACTTTCTCAGAATCTTGATGAAAGTCTATACACACAAAAAAAGTCCCCTGTGCACCTTTTTAGTAGTTTAGTCTCAGATTTCTTATATGTTTTTTACATAGGCCCCCACTTCCACAGTATATCTTGCAGCTTGTTCTTTTCACATGACAGATATATTGTATTTGTTGTGGGGAATAAAAGTTTTAGTTTTTAACGCTTTCTTTTTGAACAGCCTGTCTATGTATGTTCGTTTAATAGTTTGCTTGGAAGCAGTGGTCTAAACTAGCTGTTTGCTAGTAGTAAATTATTACGTCAGAATAACTGACACGTCAGGATGACACCACCCTTTACTTTGAAAGGGAAAATAAAAACACAAAATGCTGAATAAATTTAGAAACCAACCAAATTTTTACTTATCTTTCTAAACTAATATTTTACAAAGTGATCTAAATATACAAGTTAGAAAAATGCCAAAAATACTGATAAAGATGACAAATCAGCTTAATGAATAAAAAGATTGAAGTTTCAAGTTCTGCCTAAAAGTAAATAATAATCTAAATAAATGGTATTATTAAGTATCTAAATGTATTTTTGTGACTCTGTACTTGTATGACTCTGTGTAAAATTAACAGCAATGTAAATTAATTACCAATAATAACTTAAGTATTTAAAGATGAAAATCTAAAGCAATTGCTGTTAAAACAATAGAATTTAAGTTACTTAATTAAAGAAAATTACTTACTAATTTAAAGAAAAATTACTATGAATTTAGTAAAACTGTTAGGTTAAATAAATAGCCAAAAATAAATGCAAAATTAATTAATTATTAATTACTAAACCCTAAGAGAGTTTTTACGATGTTGTCAGTCCAAAAATTCTCTGCAGAGTGAAGAAATGGCTCTGAAATTCTACTGAGGTAAACTCTTCCAGAATGCATTCAACCATGAAGGATGTAAAGTACATTCTGATTGGTCAGCATTTTTCTGATAAGCCATTCAACATTTATCTTACATATCAGCTATGACCTTGACAATGTTTATGTAAGCTCTTTGTCTTTAATCTAAAAATAGCTCAAAGTTCTTTCATAACTGGTCTTACTAAAAATAGCTGATGTAAATACAAAATGAAAATACATGTATGTAATGATATCAAATGCAGTTTGTTACAATAAAGATAAACTGGAAGTACTGTTGACTATGAAGTATATAAGCAATAATAAAGTATCAAATGAATATACTGAACTGTGTGGATGTGCACGAAGAATGATCTACATAGATAAATCAGCAGTCTTTAATAGACTAGCTGAATGCCCTTAATAGACTAGCTAAATGTCTATGCTTTCAAATCTTAAAATACCATACTATTTGTAAATACAACCATTTATGATAAAATATTAGACTGTTAGATAATATTATGCAATAATGAAACTATGTATTATGTAACATTATGTTGTAAAAATCCAACTTTACAACAACACACTGGTTTTGGGAAAAGAAAAAATTTATTACTTTAAGAAAAGTAATAAATTTTTTCAAGATGAAACTTGAAAATTCGAAAAACGAAAGCTTGCGAAACATCAAATATGCTAAAAACTCAATGTCACCTCATATTAAATAATGACATTTTAGCTCAAGAAACAATCTTTTTGAGAGTCATGTATTCATGAGTTATCAATGTAATTGTCATGTCTTGGAATATGAAAAGAAGTACATGTTTAATATAATGTGAGAATACAAATTACAATTATTGTCTTCTTGTTGTCTCTTCACATCATCTTCTTTTACGTCATGTTCGGGGTTTATGGTACTAGTGTGCTGACACAATCACCTTAAATGTTCATTGCGCCCAATGTCTTTGCACTAGATTTTGTCGCATTAGTTTTGGGTAAATTTTTGTCATATTCGGGATATATATAATACTAGTGTGCTGACACAATCACCTTAAATGTTCATTGCGCCCAATGTCTTTGCACTAGATTTTGTCACATTAGTTTTGGGTAATTTTATGTCACGTTCGGGATTTATCATACTAGTGTGCTGACACAATCACCTTAAATGTTCATTGTGCCCAATGTCTTTGCACTAGATTTTGTCGCATTAGTTTTGGGTAAATTTATGTCATATTCGGGATATATATAATACTAGTGTGCTGACATAATCACCTTAAATGTTCATTGCGCCCAATGTCTTTGCACTAGATTTTGTCACATTAGTTTCGGGTAATTTTATGTCATATTCAGGATATATAATACTAGTGTGCTGACACAATCACCTTAAATGTTTATTGCGCCCAATGTCTTTGCACTAGATTTTGTCACATTAGTTTTGGGTAATTTTATGTCATATTCAGGATATATAATACTAGTGTGCTGACACAATCACCTTAAATGTTTATTGTGCCCAATGTCTTTGCACAAGATTTTGTCACATTAGTTTCGGGATTACTGATGTCTTCAGATGCGCGTTTATTTGAGAATATATATGTGTGTGTGTGGACACAACCACCTTAAATGTTTATATCGTGCCCACTGTTGTAAACTTATATTCTCACCTTAAATGTTCATTGTACCTAATGTCTCTGCACAAACTGATTTCTCTCAATAGCAAATGTAAACGTAACTTAAATAGTCTTGTAGATGTTGCGCGGTGCTATTCTGATCGAAACACTTTTTCACTTATATATACACTTTTTCTCTTTAACATTTATTCGTCAGAATAGCACTTGAAGAAAGGAAAGGAAACATCACTATATACTATGCAAATGCATTACTTTTAAATAATTTTTTGTTCTATCGAATAACGAAAACATTTTACTCTGTTACATCTCCATTAAAAATACAATACAATAATAACAATAAACCTACGAAAACTCAAGCATTAAGTAGTGCACATACTTAAAACTTACAAGTTCGGACTAAGATATTTATATCTTTCACCTATGCATCATGTTTAAATGAAATTATTAAAGCAAAACTCATTGTCAGTCTGTAAAATTATATGTAAGAGAATGTTCTTATGTTTTCATCATCTGATTAACAGTTCTATAAAGAAATATACTCTGTATGTAAATATATATATCAACTAGTCAACAAAATTAAAGTTCACACCATTGTGAAACTCACAAAAATGCTGTGCGTTAGACTTAGCCGCGAGTGGGGCTATACGCACCAATATGACACGATCGCTTATATCCCAGGGTTACAATAGCAACAAAAATATGTCTGTGATAAACATCCAACAGACGCCTATAGAAATTAGATCCTATAGAAAACACAAAAATTTGATACCTATTATACCTATATAATGATATCAAGCCCATAGAAACTTAGATTCTATGTAAACGAACAAAAAATCACTAAGAACCCTAAGGAAGCCTTAAAGAGACTCAATCTGAAGAACTTCTCTTAATATGACAGCTAATAAACATTTTCACATATACAAGACATTCTTAAGACTTTTTACTTATCGTATGTAAAAATTGTTAAAATTACTGAAATATATCAGCCTGAATTCTTAGCATGAAAAATGTATGGTGAACATCAATTAATAGGTAAAAGCAAAAATCTTAATATGAACAAACAGAAAATCAAATGATATACAATGATTTACACAAAATTATTTTACACTTTAAAATGGCATGGCATGGAGTTGTAACATTTTAAATGTATGATACTTAAAATCTTAGATCACCGAAATCATAAATTGAGCGGAAAGAAAGTGATGTTTCTTACGCGAATATTTAGTAACACTAATACTTAACACTGGTCTTTACCGCGATCAAGTGGAATATCTTTCATCATCTGGGTTGAGGGATATGTAGTTGGTCGCAAAATTGTAGACATCGACTTCTCTGGGTGATCTGGACATCTTGGAATGACATCATTGATGGTATACATCTGGTGGTTCTTCATGAACTTCTTGTTGACAATTCGATGGTTGATTGTAACCGCTTCATGGTTTTCTTTGGTAGTGTGTTTCGGTAGAAAACCTGAAGTAAACCATGTAGGAAGATTATGGTTATGGTCTGAACAGGGGTGGTCTTCTGGATAACTGCCTCTTGGTGATTTGGTGTTTCTTGTTTCTTCTCTGAAGTATGGCTTTGGTATTACAGTCCTCTGGTGTTTCTGGTTTGCCAAAGAAGGTACAATGTTGTAGTTTTGCAGTGGAGGACAGACGAGGCACTGCAGTCTGGTCTTGTTGTGGAGCCTGGTTGGTAGGTTGTGTCCCACTACAGAAACAGGATACAATTGTGGTAGTGGTGGTAGACCATCTTGAAGATAGTTGAATTTGATGTTGGCAAGAGCAGTGGTTTGAGGCGTTCTATGCTGGCCTGCTTGAAGCTTTCCTCCGTGACTGTATGAAGCTTCAAAGGCTGGCTGATGGTTTGTGTTTTCATCTGGCCGATTGCTTGTAGAAGATGGATGAGCAGGTAACGGATCATGCAGAGGTTGGAGTTGTATTGTTACTTCGGTGGTGGTGTTTCTTCTACCTGCTTCCAGTACAGGTCTATTCTGGTTTGCAGTTGTTGTAGCATCTCGTAGTAGTGGTGTTTTGTTTGTTGTCATTGATGCCTGGTCATCATCAGAAATTAAAGAATGACTTCTGATTTGGTTTCCGGAAGATAAGAAGTCATCACATACAGACGTGATGTGATGTGATGGTTCAGTTTGTAGTTGGTGTAGAGCGGTAGGACTGGTAGAGTACTGGTTTCTGGTGCCATCTTCTGTAGTTTTGCTCGGTAGAATGTACGGCTGTTTTGTGTTTCTTGGCAGCTGACAAAATCTTGGTATGACAATACTGAGAGAAATATTCTTTCTCTATTTGGTGGAAGCCAATAAACGGACAGAATTTTGAGGTTATTTTAGTAAAATGCCTGTGGAGTGCTCCGATGTTGAAAATTTTGAGAGGGTAGCCTTTTCGGACAAAATAATGAAGTCATCCACACAATAAAGCCAAAAGTAAATTGTGGATACTTAAAAATGTAGAGCACTTACGGACGCTGAAATGAATGAGTTATTAGTTGGCTAAGACTTCACTTCATAGATCTGAAACTGGGTCTGCTGCAGATCTCAGTGTAATATTGGAGAACTTGACTTGAACTGCTTGAGGGTCAAGGTCTCTAAAGGGAGTTGGCCTTTATAATTTAAAAGAGAACAATAGGCCTGGGCAGAAGAAAGAAAAGAGGTGTACAGCCATAAAAATCATATATAACACTTGCGTGCTCCAGCTTCCTCAACGTGCTCCAGCTTCCTCAACGTATAGCCAGAAATATGCTCTTACCGCTGTACTGAAATAATAACAAAACGATAAAATCATATAACGCCCAGTTTTACCCGACTTCCACACCGTATAGTCGGAAGGTTGTCAATGAATTTACCGTTCTATCTTACATGCTATTAAACTGAAACTAAGCTTTCTGAACAAACTCGCACCGAGCTTCAACCTTACGGCAATCCTTGTCAGTTGAAATAGAACAAATTGCTTAGCACAGTTGAAGGAAGAATAGAAAGGACAAGGTTATACTGTAGTGTGGCAGTTCACTTAGGTACTTAATTGCTGAATTTGCCTTCAAAAATAATTTTGAAAAATCTACTACTTCAAAAATACAAAAATTTACTATTTCAAAAATAAGCTGCTTCCAAGTTGAGAAAATTAACAATTTTCAAAACTATCCCGATTCTGACACCATTGTTGTGGGGAATAAAATTTTTAGTTTTTAACGCTGTCTTTTTGAACAGCCTGTCTATGTATGTTCGTTTAATAGTTTGCTTGGAAGCAGTGGTCTAAACTAGCTGTTTGCTAGTAGTAAATTATTACGTCAGAATAACTGACACGTCAGGATGACACCATCCTTTACTTTGAAAGGGAAAATAAAAACACAAAATGCTGAATAAATTTAGAAACCAATCAAATTTTTACTTATCTTTCTAAACTAATATTTTACAAAGTGATCTAAATATACAAGTTAGAAAAATGCCAAAAATACTGATAAAGATGACAAATCAGCTTAATGAATAAAAAGATTGAAGTTTCAAGTTCTGCCTAAAAGTAAATAATAATCTAAATAAATGGTATTATTAAGTATCTAAATGTATTTTTGTGACTCTGTACTTGTATGACTCTGTGTAAAATTAACAGCAATTTAAATTAATTACCAATAATAACTTAAGTATTTAAAGATGAAAATCTAAAGCAATTGCTGTTAAAACAATAGAATTTAAGTTACTTAATTAAAGAAAATTACTTACTAATTTAAAGAAAAATTACTATGAATTTAGTAAAACTGTTAGGTTAAATAAATAGCCAAAAATAAATACAAAATTAATTAATTATTAATTACTAAACCCTAAGAGAGTTTTTAAGATGTTGTCAGTCCAAAAATTCTTTGCAGAGTGAAGAAATGGCTCTGAAATTCTACTGAGGTAAACTCTTCCAGAATGCATTCAACCATGTAGGATGTAAAGTACATTCTGATTGGTCAGCATTTTTCTGATAAGCCATTCAACATTTATCTTACATATCAGCTATGACCTTGACAATGTTTATGTAAGCTCTTTGTCTTTAATCTAAAAATAGCTCAAAGTTCTTTCATAACTGGTCTTACTAAAAATAGCTGATGTAAATACAAAATGAAAATACATGTATGTAATGATATCAAATGCAGTTTGTTACAATAAAGATAAACTGGAAGTACTGTTGACTATGAAGTATATAAGCAATAATAAAGTATCAAATGAATATACTGAACTGTGTGGATGTGCACGAAGAATGATCTACATAGATAAATCAGCAGTCTTTAATAGACTAGCTGAATGCCCTTAATAGACTAGCTAAATGTCTATGCTTTCAAATCTTAAAATACCATACTATTTGTAAATACAACCATTTATGATAAAATATTAGACTGTTAGATAATATTATGCAATAATGAAACTATGTATTATGTAACATTATGTTGTAAAAATCCAACTTTACAACATATTCAAGGAGATACATCAGGAGGAGGTACATCAGTCTGAAAAGGAATTGTTTTTTCTATGTTATATACAGTACACTATCACAAATTTTATTTTTGTTATGCATTTATGGGCGAAATTTCCTTTTTTTTGTTTTTTGTTTCAATATGATTCAATTTTGCCATAGTATTTCAGTCATGTAATGGTGTTCAGTTAACCTATCAAGTGTTCCTGCATTCTTTACTAGAAATTACTTGTGCTCACAGACAACTTCCCATGGTAAATGAGTAAGAAATGGTGGACAAATGACTTAGACATGTTCTTCTCTCAAACTGTTAAAGATATTGCATGCATAGCATGCATAGCCAAAGGATCAAACTTACAAGTTTTCTTGATTCATAGTCTAGTGCTTTATATTCTGAGCTAGGCATACAAATTATCATAAGTGAAAGTTTCAAACCAAAACCAATACTCGGTCAAAATCAGACTGATCCATTTCAAATGTTTGTAAATGAAGTGCCTCCATTCAGGGTATCAATTTGGTTTCTGTATATTTTGCAAGCATGATTTTATTTATTGTTCTCCTTTATTTCCTTTTGAGTAAAAATAAAATCTAGCATGGTTTGAATTATAATAAAGTTTGCAAATTTAGGAAACACTGAGACTAACTTAGTCAATACATACTATAGTCTATACTTGAAATCACAGGCCAGACACCAGTACATTTATTGCCTTCAGTTCCATCAGTGTTTTGAAACATTGGTGAATGGTCCTAGAACAACTCAGAATGAATTATCCACTGTCATTAGCATCTTCTGAATCAGCACACAGCTCAACCATGACCTCTGTATAAGCTGAGGATCTTCATCAGCAGGCTGTGACCTGATATAAATTATATAAAAATGTTTGTCTGAAAATTGCTCTGTAACCAGGTTTAAATATATAGTTTATTCCATTTATAAGAAGGAATATCAATCTTTAAATTACACAAAGATTTTGATAATATAGAAAATCTTAAACACTAAGTTTGAGCGTTAGGTATACAAGATCAATGGTTATTGGGTACATAAGCTTATAATTATTAGCAACATAATTTTGATATCTACAAGAATCTTAATAAAATTGTGTGTTGGTGTGTACTGGTTCGAGTCGTAAATTCGGCCAGGTCGTAAAAATTCGGCCACCCACTTTAAAGCTTTTTTCAAGCCAGATGCTTGAGAACGCATTTGTGTCATCACAAGCACTTGTGTTAGCAACAAAGTCGGCAAAAAACAACAAGTTGAGATGAGTAGAAAAAAGTTGTCCTTCCCTAAAGTTGTATACTCTAGATAGTAAATATTTTGTGTCGCGTGACGTCATCGCACGCGCTCGTTTATGCTGAGGCCCGGCAATGGTTAATTCAAATCTAAACTTTATAATACGAAAAGAACATGCGCTAATTAGTATAAAACGCGTTTAAAACAAAGTAAATGAATATATAGTCCCTCAACGTCATTGAATTTCCATGTCTACGTTGTTTTTTTATGTTGACGTCATTTCCTTTTGAATTATCCGTTTCGAGGCCGTAATACGTTTATGCTTTGCCACGGAACGCGCATGTATAAAAAAGTGTTATAACAACACTTTAGGGCGAGAATCTCTTTAATCCCCTATTAAAACACCCCTGAAAAGTGACAAGAACAGCAGTTTTATGCCAGAATGTGTGATAAACAGTGACGTAAAACTTAAACTACGTCATGCTGTTGTGAGAAGGATGACAGGCGCTTTTTAAATCTCTGATAGCAAATATTTCCCACAAGGTATGCTATTGCAAATTGATTTCAGTTTGTTGAAAAAAGAACGATTTTGGCTGTGGCATCGATTTAATCCCAAGACAATGTTGAAAATATAACCAACTTCATGTTTAAAAAGTGGCCGAATATTTACAACCTCTAGAAGGTAAAATATGGAGGCTAAACCTGTCCGTTATTTTAAGCGCGGGTTTATTGTTTATCATACTTTACCCGCCGTTAATGATAACAATCAATGTTGCTTGTATTAAAGCACATATGGTAGAAATTTTGTACAAATCAATTGTATAAAGAAAGAAATATTTATGAAAAAACGCAAAAAGTGGCCTAATTTACGACTCGAACCAGTATTATATAAACCACATATAAAATATATAAACATATAAAACTTAACAGCATACTTTGAAACATATGCATTGACAATAAACATTTAAAACCGTTACCAAATCTGTGACATTTCAGGGATGCCTTACAATTGAAACAGCTTTTTCTTTCATAATGTTTTTCAAAAAAAACAACAACATATATTAGCATTTTATTGAGGAATTTTATATTCTGTCTCTATTTAGATCTACAATATAGAGAAGTGTTCAGAAAAAGAAGGAAAAGCTTTAATATACAAATATATATTCTACTGATTGGAAATTTCCCATCATAAAATGTTACTATACTGTCATACAGATTTTCAAACTTCTGTTTCAAAAATATATTTTGTTACCATGCTTGTGTCAAAAATAGGTTTTATATAGTCCTGTCTCAAATTATGATATATTACAAACCTGCAACATTTAAAAACAGGAATAAGCTAGGCCTTTATATGACACCTGTAGTTTGTGTCTCAAGTGAGACTAATGTTTATACCATTGTCTAACATGTCATATTGGTTATTCAGGAAGTCTGGGGGTGAAAGTGCATGTAATTAACAAGAGATCACAGAGTGATCTTGGCGCCCACCAATGTGCCATTTTTGAGTGTTCCAAATTTCATGACTTATTGACTAGCTCAAGGTCAAATTTTATTTCCGTACACAACACTGTGCATGTGGTCCAAATTCGAAAGCTGTAGCTTAAGAAATGTGAAAGTAGGTCACTAGATCAATTTCAAGGACAAAGTTCTTTGTACACAAAACTACGCATGTGCATCAAGTTTGAAGGCTGTAGTTTGAGAAATTTGAAAGTAGGTAACAAGGTCAGTCTTAAGGTCAAAGTTTATTTCAGTACACAAAACTATGCAAGTGGTCCAAATTTGAAGGCTGTAGCTTGAGAAATGTGAAAGTAGGTCACTAGGTCAAAATCAAGGTCAAATTACACTTCAGAACACAAATCTATGCATGTGGTCCAAATTTAAAGCCTGTACCTTCAAAAATGTGAAAGAAGGTCACTAGGTCAATGTCAAGGTCAAAGTTTGTTTCAGTACAGTACAATCCTATGCATATTGCAAATTTGAAGCCTGTAGATACAGAAATTTGAAAGTAGGTCACTAGGTCAATCTTAAGGTCAAAGTTCATTTCGGTACACAAAACTATGCAAGTGGTCCAGATTTGAAGGCTGTAGCTCGAGAAATGTGAAAGTAGGTCACAAGGTCGAAATCAAGGGCAAATTTTATTTCGGAACACAGAACTATGCATGTGGTCCAAATTTGAAGCCTGTACCTTCATAAATAAGAAAGTAGGTCACTAGGTCAATGTAAAGGTCAAAGTTTGTTTCGGTACATAAAACTAAGCATGTGGTCCAAATTTGAAGGCTGTAGCTTGAGAAATGTGAAAGTAGGTCACTAGGTCAAAATCAAGGTCAAATTTCATTTCGGAACAAAAAACTATGCATGTGGTCCAAATTTGAAGCCTGTACCTTCAAAAATGTGAAAGTAAGTCACTAGGTCAATGTCAAGGTCAAAGTTTTTTTCAGTGCATAAAACTATGTTTGTGGTCCAAATTTGAAGGCTGTAGCTACAGAAATGTGAAAGTATGTCACTAGGTCAAAATCAAGGTCAACTCATGTCAAGGTTCATCTTGCCACTCAAAACAATACATGTGGTCCAAATTTGAAAGTTGTAGGTTATTGACAAGAAGATTTTAAAAGCTTTTCCCTATATAAGTCTATATGAACCATGTGACCCCCAGGGCAGGGCCATATTTGACCCTAGGGGGATAATTTGAACAAACTTGGTAGAGAACCACTAGATGATGCTACATTACAAATGTCAAAGTCCTAGGCTTTGTGGTTTGGACAAGAAGATTTTCAAAGTTTTTCCCTATATAAGTCTATGTAAACCATGTGACCCCCGGGGCGGGGCCATATTTGACCCTAGGGGGATAATTTTAACAATCTTAGTAGAAGACCACTAGATAATGTCACATACAAAATATCAAAGCTCTAGGCCCTGTGGTTTTGAACAGGAGGTTTTCAAAGTTTTTCCCTATATAAGTCTATATAAATCACGTGACCCCCGGGGGGGGCCATATTAGACCCCAGGGAAATAATTTGAACCATCTTGGTAGAGGACCACTAGATGATGCTTCATACCAAATATCAAAGCCCTAGGCTATGTGGTTTTGCACAAGAAGATTTTTAAAGTTTTTCCCTATATAAATCTATGTAAATTATAGAAATAAACAAAGGGCCATAACTTACTAAAAAATTGTTGAACCAGTCTGATTTTCAGGGGGACACAACTAGGGTACCAATACATCATTCTGACAAAGTTTGGTCAAAATCCCCCTAGTAGTTTCTGAGGAGATGCGATAACGAGAAATTGTTAACGGAAGGACGGAAGGATGATGGACCACGGACGCAGAGTGATTTGAATAGCCCACCATCTGATGATGGTTGGCTAATAAAAATGGAACACATTTCAAACTGAAAGTGTAAGTAGAAATGAAAAGTAGAACTAGGATCATGTAAAGCCTTTGAGACCCCCTCATGTAAATTTTCATAAATACAAATCACATATACACAAGTAGCAGATACTTTCTATAAAGGTCACCTTGTTTGGTTATACTTTGTATTTGTCTTAAACACATGTACCTGTAACTGTCCACATTCTACCTTGTAGAAATGTCAATCTTTTTTTTTCAAACACATTTTTTTCTCTAAATTTGTTAGCTCAGGTGAGTTTTTCTGATCGCTCGATGTCCGGCGTCTGTCGTCCGGCGTCTGTCGTCTGTCTGTCAACATTTAGCTTGTGTATGCGATAGAGGCTGTATTTTTCAATTAATCTTCATGAATATTGGTCAGAATGATAACCTTGATGAAATCTAGGCCAAGTTCGAAAATGGGTCATCTCGGGTCAAAAACTAGGTCACTAGGTCAAATCAAAGACAAACCTTGTGTATGCGATAGAGGCTGTATTTTTCAATTAATGTTCATGAATATTGGTCAGAATGATAACCTTGATGAAATCTAGGCCAAGTTCGAAAATGGGTCATCTCGGGTCAAAAACTAGGTCACTAGGTCAAATCAAAGAAAAACCTTGTGTATGCAATAGAGGCTGTATTTTTCAATTAATCTTCATGAATATTGGTCAGAATGATAACCTTGATGAAATCTAGGCCGAGTTAGAAAATGGGTCATCTCGGGTCAAAAACTAGGTCACTAGGTCAAATCAAAGAGAAACCTTGTGTATGCGATAGAGGCTGTATTTTTCAATTGATCTTCATGAATATTGGTCAGAATGATTGCCTTGATGAAATCTAGGCCGAGTTCAAAAATGGGTCATCTAGGGTCAAAAACTAGGTCACTAGGTCAAATCAAAGAAAAACCTTGTGTATGCGATAGAGGCTGTATTTTTCAATTAATCTTCATGATTATTGGTCAGAATGATAACCTTGATAAAATCTAGGCCGAGTTCGAAAATGGGTCATCTTGGGTCAAAAACTAGGTCACTAGGTCAAATCAAAGAAAAACCTTGTGTATGCGATAGAGGCTGTATTTTTCAATTAATCTTCATGAATATTGGTCAGAATGATAACCTTGATGAAATCTAGGCCAAGTTCGAAAATGGGTCATCTAGGGTCAAAAACTAGGTCACTAGGTCAAATCAAAGAAAAACCTTGTGTATGCGATAGAGGCTGTATTTTTCAATTGATCTTCATGAATATTGGTCAGAATGATTGCCTTGATGAAATATAGGCCGAGTTCGAAAATGGGTCATCTCGGGTCAAAAACTAGGTCACTAGGTCAAATCAAAGAAAAACCTTGTGTATGCGATAGAGGCTGTATTTTTCAATTATTCCTAATGAGTTTTGGTCAGAATGATAACCTTGACGAAATCTAGGCCGAGTTCGAAAATGGGTCATCTCGGGTCAAAAACTAGGTCACTAGGTCAAATCAAAGAAAAACCTTGTGTATGCGATAGAGGCGGTATTTTTCAATTGATCTTCATGAATTTTGGTCAGAATAATTACCTTGATGAAATTTAGACCAAGTTCGAAAATGGGTCATCTGGGGTCAAAAACTAGGTCACTAGGTCAAATCAAAGAAAAACCTTGTGTATGCAATAGAGGCTGTATTTTTCAACTGATCTTCATGAAATTTAGCCAGAATGATTACCTTGATAAAATCTAGGCCGAGTTGGAAAATGAGTCATCTGGGGTCAAAACCTAGGTCACTAGGTCAAATCGAAGAAAAATATTGTGTATGCAGTAGAGGATGTATTTTTCAATTGATCTTCATGAAATTTGGTGAGAGTGATTGCCCTGATGAAATCTAGATCGAATTTGAATATGGGTCATCTGAGGTCAAAAACTAGGTCACTTGGTCAAATCAAAGAAAAAACTTGTGTATGTGATAGAGGCTGTATTTTTCAATTGATCTTCATGAATTTTGGTCAGAATGACTGCCTTGATAAAATCTAGGTCGAGTTTGAACATGGGTCATCTAGGATCCAAAACTAGGTCATATCTAAGAAAATGCTTGTTTTATCGCAAGAGACCAATTTTTTGGTCCAATCTTAATGAAAATTGGTCAAAATATTTGTTTCCATGAAATCACTAGGTCAAACATGTTTTACACTGTTATGGTGTGTTTCTTAGGTGAGTGACCTAGGGCCATCTTGGCCCTCTTGTTTTTGTTTTGTGTCTAACATACTTATGTAGGTACTCTGTTTAATGAAATCTAATTAACTTTTATATTTTTTTAAATATTGCATTTTTTTCCATTTTGACAGCTCTACCTGCTTTCACTTTCATTTTGCATTTTCAAAAAAATGTACATGGTTTGCAGCACTTTCAACTCACAGAGTACCTGGCGAAATATTAAGACGCAGAATTAATTTATAATCATGACAGAAATGACAAAATGATTTTGAAAAAGAAGATTGATATCTTCTACAAAATAGAATGTGAGTATTGTGAACAAATTGTGTTGTTCAAAGTTTGAAATGCCTACAGAAGAGATCGAATGCATAGCTATTTATGTCCCTGCAATCATTGATTGCAGTAATTAATATGTGAATCACAAAACAATGTATACTTACGGCTGCATATCTGATTCCCATGATAACATAAAATTGTCACACGTAGTGTAACAACATAGGCTGTGTTTACCTAATCCCATATTTGGTAAAGAAAACACATGCAATATGACGTAGTACCCTCGACTGTGTGTTTGATTGGTTCAAAAGTGACAGGTTTGAAGCTGATTAATTATAATATTGAAGCAATACCTTTGTACAAACATACAATTTGGATATATCCCGAAACTGTACATGTTGTTTATGAACATTTCTCAACGCTTCGTTTCGTCTCAGTAAATGAATAAATCCACTGCCCCCAACTATGCACTGGTGTTCGTGGGAAAGTTCACGCGGCTCCTTGGATGTTTGGCCGCTTATGTCTTAAAAAATTACGGCTCAGCTGAGAAAAATCTCAAGACTTGAGAAAAAGTTTAGTGAAAGCCAACTTGAGAAATTTCTCAGCTGAGACAATTCTCACACAATTCTGAGAAAATCTTGAGCTGAGAATTTTCTCACTTTGAGAATGTTAGTGAAAGCGGGGCCTGGTTACAAGTTATCAACATTAGCTCATATATATGTTATAAACTGTTAAAAGCATGAAGAATAAGCATGATAGAAAAATTTTACCATGCAATACAAATCCTCTACATGCATTGACATTGACATTGCGAGTAGGTGGTCCCTTTACAAACAAAATTAAAGAAATTATTTGAAAAGTTCTTATATGCCGGAGCATGCATAAGAAGTTTTACAGAAAAACAGTTTGTTGGGAAATGAGGAAATGTTGAAAGATAATTATTTCAAAGTTGTGGTTCACAGAAACCATAATTTTTTATTATCATATAATGTAATGTATGTCTTCTATTCACTGACGAAGTTTCATGGACCTAAGTCAACCTTAGTCACTTACATTATAGATCTCAGAATACAAATTATACAGTTTCCGTTGCAAAAACTACCAAAAATTTTGTCCAAGAAAAGAATAATATAACATGAATAATCTCTAAATTGCACATTTTCACAACGCAGATGTCATGAATCTTTCTTATATACTTTTGGAATGTCATAGAATTCATTTTTTTGGACAAACGGTAAACTTGAAGTCCTCGTTGAACCGTAAGGTTACTAGGAATATGTCTGTGTCTAGATTCAAATCTAATATTACAAGAAATTTAGCAAGTATAATACCCACCTGCCAAAGTGTAGAAAATATTTTAATGAAAATCTTTTTTGATTTAGACAGGAATGGACAGATACTAAAACAAACTACATGTGTCTGTAAAAGTTGAAACAAGTAACAAGATATAATACAACCAGAGCAACTGACTAGTCATACAAAATTAATGAAAATATAAACTCAACAAGGAAATCTATTTGAAAGTCACTGATGCTTTGGTAAGTTATGGTCCCATGACTTGATATTTCGATCTAACCGCATGTAAAAGAAGTATTATGGGAAACTATGCTTCAAAGTTAAGGTAACCATAACAATTAAATAAATATACAACTGTAAAAGGAATCTACAAAAATGTGCGCATTCTGAAATTACATTACTGTACCTATCAACAAAGAAAATATTAAAGACAAAAGGTTAAAAATAACTCAACAGTGGCACTTCCTATGTTCATTTCAATATAAATATGCTTATTGATTCCTTTATTTAATTTGTTAATATGTTTTTTATGCCCCCGCTTTGGGGGGGGAGGCATATAGATTTGCTCTTGTCCGTCCGTCCATCTGTCTGTCCGTCCGTCCATCTGTCCGTCCTTCCGAAAATGTTGTGTCGCGCGTAGCTCTGGAAGTATTTGACGTAGAGTCACAAAACTTTACAGGAATGTTGGTCAGCAAGTGTAGTTGTGCACCTGGGGTTTCGCGTCCGGATTCATTCAGTCATGTAGAAGTTATGGCCCCTGACTTTGTAAAAATTGGTCATTTTAATGTTGTGTCGTGCCTAGCTCCAAAAGTATATGACCTAGAGTCACAAAACTTTACAGGCATGTTGGTCAGCATGTGTAGTTGTGCACCTGGGGTTTCGTGCCCGGATTCATCCAGACATGTAGGAGTTATGGCCCCTGACTTAGTAAAAAATTGGTTATTTTAATGTTGTGTCGCGCATAGCTCCAAAAGTATTTGACCTAGAATCACCAGTTGACAGGAATGTTGGTCAGCATGTGTAGTTGTGCACCTGGGGTTTCACGTCCTGATTCATGCAGTCATGTAGAAGTTATGGCCCCTGACTTTGTAAAAATTGGTCATTTTAATGTTATGTCGTGCCTAGCTCCAAAAGTATATGACCTAGAGTCACAAAACTTTGCAGGCATGTTGGTCAGCATGTGTAGTTGTGCACCTGGGGTTTCGCGTCTGGATTCATCCAGTCATGTAGGAGTTATGGCCCCTGACTTAGTAAAAAATTGGTCATTTTAATGTTGTGTTGTGCATAGCCCCAAAAGTATTTGACCTAGAATCACCAAAGTTTACAGGAATGTTGGTCAGCATGTGTAGTTGTGCACCTGGGGTTTCGCATCCGGATTCATTCAGTATTGTAGGAGTTCTGGCCGCTGACTAATGTCATGTAGTGGGGGCATCTGTGTCCCATCGACACATTTCTAGTTTCAAGGAATTTTATGCAGGCAAAGTGTAATTTTCTGTATTTTTATTTTTTAATATTCTCTTCGAAGTTTACTTATTGTAAAATACATGAATGCTCCCTTGTCCGCAATTCACGCGTTGCAGTATGGTATATCTGCGGTGTGTTCTATTTATAGAAAATTAGATAGGTAAGTAGGTCATGCTCAGGTCAGAAATAGAAAACTTGACTTACAGAGTAACCTCCCTTATCAATAAATCGGATCAACATTTTGACGAAATTATAAATAAAAAAATATTTTCTGCTCTACAAATAAGGAGAGGAAAGACACTGATAATTAACAGTGTTTTATACCACATAATAAGTTGCATTACATACATTTCTTACGTTTTCTTTTTGCAATTATTTGTTTATATAGTAAAATCTATTGTGCAATATCGTGGGTCCTTTTACAAACTATTCACTGTGTTCAGTTTATCATTCCGAAACTATTCATTACCATCTTTACAGGGTCCAAAATATCCCATATACTGGACACCTCCTGGCGTCGTTGAACAAAATTTATTTACAACTTCTAATTTAGTGTTATTATAAGACCATTTTTCATTTCTGTCTAAAATTCCACCATTGTTTGAAAACAATTTTTGTGCCCCCCCCCCCCCCTCCCAACCTATAGATTTGGTCTTGTCCGTGCGTGCGTCGAGTTCGTGACGAGCCTAGCTCAAAAGCATTTGATATAAATTGATGAAACCTTGCATGAGTCTTTATCATGATATGAACTTGCGCACCTCCTATTTTTTGTCTGGCTCCGCCCCCTATTTTCAGCATTATGGCCCCTGAAATAGTCAAAAATGCACATTTTCAACTTATGATGCACCTAGCTCAAAAAGTATTTGATATAAAATGATGAAACCTTGCATGAGTCTTTATCATAGTATGAACTTGCGCACCTCCTATTTTTCGTCTGGCTCTGCCCCCTATTTTAAGCTCACCTGAGCACAAAGTGCTCAAGGTGAGCTTTTGTGAACGCCCTGTGTCCGTCGTCCGTCCTCCGTCGTCGTCCGTTCATCGTCGTGCTCAAGGTGAGCTTTTGTGATCGCCCAGTGTCCGTCGTCGTCCGTCCGTCGTCAACAATTTGACTGTTAACATGTGGGTTCGAGCCTCACTCTGGGCGTTGAATTCTTCATGTGAGGAAGCTATCCAGCTGGATTACGGAAGGTCGGTGGTTTTATCCAGGCACCCGCTCGTGATGAAATAATGCACGGAGGGGCACCTGGGGTCTTCCTCCACCATCAAAGCTGGAAAGTCGCCATATGACCTATAATTGTGTCGGTGCAACGTTAAACCCAACAAAATAAATAAAATAAATAAATATCTTCATGAAACTTGGTCAGAATGGTAATCTTGATGATCTTTAGGTCCAGTTTGAATCTAGGTCATGTAGGGCCAAAAACTAGGTCACCAGATCAAATCAAAGGAAAAGCTTGTTAACACTGTAGAGGCCACATTTATGACCATATCTTAATGAAACTTGGTCAGAATGTTAATCGTTATGATCTTTAGGTCAAGTTCAAATCTGGGACAGGTGGGGACAAAAACTAGGTCACTTGGTCAAATCAAAGGAAAAGCTTGTTAACACTCCAGAGGCCACATTTATGACTTTATTTTCATGAAACTTAGTCAGAATGTTAATCTTGATGATCTTAAGGTCAGTTTCGAATCTGGGACATGTAGGGTCAAAAATTAGGTCACCGGGTCAAATCAAAGGAAAAGTTAATTAGCACTTTAGAGGCCACATTTATGCCATATCTTAATGAAACTTAATTGGAATGTTAATCTTGATGATCTTTAGGTGAAGTTTAAATCTGGGTCAGATGGGGCCAAAAACTAGGTCACCAGGTCAAATCATAGGAAAAGCTAGTGAACACTTTAGAGACAATATTTATGACTATATCTTTATGAAACTTAGTCAGAATGTTAACCTTGATAATCTTTAGCTCAAAATCCAATCTGGGTCATGTGGGGTCAAAAACTAGGTCACTGGGTCAAATCAAAGGAAAAGCTAGTTAACACTCTAGAGGTCACATTTATGACCATATCTTAATGAAACTTGGTCAGAATGTTAATCTTGATGATCTTTAGGTCAATAGGTTAGGTGAGCAATACAGGGCCTTCATGGCCCGCTTGTCTGAGTTATGGCCCCTGAAATAGTCAGAAATGCACATTTTCAGCTTGTGACGCACCTAGCTCAAAAAGTGTTTAATATAGATTGATGAAACCTTGCATGAGTCTTTATCATGATACGAACTTGGGCACCCCCTATTTTTTGTCTGGCTCCGCACCTTATTTTCAGAGTTATGGCCCCTGAAATAGTCAAAAATGCACATTTTCACCTTGTGATGCACCTAGCTCAAAAAGTATTTAATATAAATGGTTGAAAACTTGCATAAGTCTTTATCATGATATAAACTTGCACACCTTTTATTTTTTGGCTGGCTCAGAAATGCACATTTTCAGCTTGTGACGCACCTAGCTCAAAAAGTATTTGATGCAAATTCATGATTCCGTGCTTGAGTCTTTATCATGATGTGTCCTTGCACTTTTTTGGCATTCTTCCTGAGAATCTTCGCATTTATTACAGAGTTATGGCCCTTGAAATAGCCAAAATAGTGGATTTTTTGTTTAAAAAAAACAAAGCTCAAACATAGCTCAAAAAGTATATGGCCTAGAATAATGAATCCTTTTCATAAAATGTTTGTTTAGGCTATACCCCATTAAGACTGCAAACATTTGAATTATTCCTCCTTATTTGTGACAAATGTACCCGTGGGGGGCACGTCCTGTGTCCTACAGACACATTCTTGTTGTTTTATTGTTCCTTCTCATGAGAAGGAACACTTATGGTGAACATGTCACACTTGACTGAGCAGGTAATGGATACAAGGGTATCATCAAAGGCATCTGAATTCCAGTAGGCGCCACCATTTTGTACTCATGCATATTCATTAAAAATAGCCTCTTTGCCAATGTGTTTTACGCATCTTTAAGCCAATCTTTAGTGAAATACAACTACGTAATAAACAGACCTACAAAAACAGTAATTTAGTTTAAACTAAACTAAACTCCTAAATCTTACATGTCATATTGTAGAATAGAGATTAACTAAATGCATATTCATCATCTAAAAAAAGACTCCCGCCCAAAAATATCGTCTACTATTATTCTTCTCGGCTGCATTCTTTGCAGCTTCCAGAGGTTCTTTTTACGATTTTATTTCATACCAACTTTATTATTTTAACATTTTAAGTATAACCATCAAAACATACTGCACTAAGGCCAGAGTTTTTTTATCTTTCGTTTTACGGGAGATTTTTGAAAAATGAGCAGGGGGAGGAGGGAATAAAAATAAAAATAAAAAGCTTGAAAGTGAGCATCTCGGAAAAAAATAAAAATAAAATAGAATTTTTTAAGATTTTTTTTATTTTGATGAACTTTCGTTTCAAGTTTTGTTTACTTGTGTTTGTGTCCAGTATTTAATATTGTGATGTATTGTTATGTTTTAAGACTATAAAAGCCATTTATACAGGATGAACATTGAATAAAATTTTCATGCATGCTTGTGAATAAACTGCTTCAGGCACTGTAACTCACACTGGCAAGTCTTTAAAATTCAGAAAGCTTGTTTTACTTAATTTAAGTGGAAGACAAAAATTATTTTATCTGTTACAACAGCCACAGTAAATTTCAGTGACAGCAAGTAGAGACTAAACACGTCTGGTATAAAGTGGCTTAGTAGTGTAGTAGTTTTGGTGGTTTGGTTTGCTTGCATCTTCTGCTGTGTAACCTCTGCTTTTTATACATAATATTTACTTATTGTATCTTTCACCAATATCATCTTTAACAGCTAACTTTACAGTTTATGCCAGCTCATAATATACTGGATTTTATCAGCAAAATAAAGTATTTAATAACTTTGAATAACAGTCACAGTGCAGAGGGCAAGATTTTTTTTTCAGTCATGAAAAATGAAAGATAATCTAAAAAAAGTAATCTGAAAATTTACTTCATTTAACTCTGTAATTTGCACCTTTTTATAATACACTTAGTTCAAGTACCGAAGTTGCTTCTGTAATTTGCACCTTTTTATACTACACTAAGTCAAGTACTGAAGTTGCATCACTTTTTATTAAAATATTGTCTCCAATAAAAAGTATTCTTTATTATTCTTTATACACTTATGAATTCTATTGAAGTTACAAAAGAAATGGACCATCTGTCTGAGATTTTGCCAACACTACCAGCTGCTTTATGCCAGACAGTCCCAAGCCTGTGTAAAATGTGAGGGGTCACCATTGAAATAGAAATGTAAAAAAAATCTGCTGTTACAAACATTTATTTGTTCTGCAAACAACTAATGTTTTGAATAAAATTTAATGTCAAAGCACCTTTGATATAATTGTATTACCTTTCTATGGCAAACTTTAAGTTGAATCTATTGAAAACAAAATGTGAGTAAGAGAATCTTTAGACAATTTAATACTTTAAATACAGTCACTTTTATGAAAGGAGTATTATGTACAATAGTATTATTTCCCGAAAAATATATTTTTTGAAAAGTGTCTAAAAAAATCTGGACACAATCATCGTCCATCCACCCGTGTAGAAAGAGAGAAAAAAAACGTTAAAGATTATCGGTAACTATTCAGTGATAAACTAAGTAATGTTGACCTTGTTTTCATGATCAATTTACACCCCCTCTAAGAGCTAAAAGAAATGTGTCAGTATCTTGACATCTGAAGCGGAGATCAAAGCGGTATTTTTGCTCGAGATTGTCATGGCATTACGTCATGTTTTCGCGCCATGTGACATATCACTGTCTGATCGTACCGCATCGGTTCTTAAAATTGCTGAGAAATAGAAATCAATAAAAAATTTCTTCTTTAATTTATCAAAAGCGAATGTGCTATATCCCGTATAAAAGGTAAATGTCTCAAACGATAGTTACTATAGTGGATATCCTACCTCTGTGACCTATTTGCCCTCAAGGAATTTACATTATTGTTTGACAAGAAAAACTTTTAAATTGTTGGTAAAAAATACATGTACAAAGATTCATTTAAAACTTATTAAAAACCGCAGTGACATCACATTGCTTTATTTTAAAATCGCATTTCTACTCACGTTCACGAGGTCACGTAACCTATTCTGCCGCACTAACAGAAATCTGTTTGCCAAAAATCGTCTTACTCCATGTATTGTAATCGCAGCCGCTTTTTCATTATTTAAGATTTTTTTATTCTGTTTTTTGTACTTTCTGGTCAAAAGTCTGAATTTTAAGCCCATAGTATTCATCATTTATTTACTTTTAGAAAGAAATAAGTAACTAAGATCGCGCTGTTTGAATTTTTACAAATGATTATATGAAAATTCGACCGTTTTTATAGAATTTTGCCTACATTTCTGTCGATATCTTATTAAAATCATTATAGAATTCAAAAAGTATTATTTCTCAAGGGGTGTTGAAAACTTGATGCGAAAATATTAAAAAACGAATGCACTACGCACGGTTTTTGTGTACGTGTCGATGTAAATTAGATGTTACGATAGGTCACACGTGCTTGTGGAATGGAAAATTACCGGCATGACGTTTTGATATCTTTACGATTCGCGGGTAAATTCCAGTCAATCCAGGTAGCGACTGAACCATCTCAAAGTTTGTTGACGTTTTGTAGATGTAATTTCTGAATTTTGGTAAAGTAAGGACGTAAAAAAACCACTCGCCCGATCGGCCGAGTACACAGCGAGGTCCACTCGTCCTACTCAGACTTAACTCGCCAATGCGAGCAGGCGAGTGGAATTTTACACCCTGTTAATGCCGATAAATGTACGGCAAAACACGATATTTTGCACGCGTTAAACTCCCTTCCTGTGAAATTACGTCCAGGTAAAAATACACTAATTTTATTTTCTTTGGGGCTGTAAACAACCGACCGGCGGAAAAAATAAAATAAAACTCGGGAAAATGAATTTTAATTTTATTCCACTTTTGCAATATTTAGGACCGGCGCTCCCGTAAAACGAAAAATAAAAAAACTCTGGCCTAATAAAGTTATTCGAGATTTTTTACTTGTCTGTGAATGCTATTGCACGATACGTACCGTCGCCGGATTACGACATTTCAATTACTTCCCTTGTTTTTTTATCTAAAACTGTATAATGCATTTCTTCACTTTACTGAGCTATAAATATTTCGAACTTTGTAATTTCATACCTTTTGATTAATTGTTTTGTAATTTTCAAGTTATGAACTTTTTGTACGCACTTTTTGAAATCCATCAGTTTGTTGGTGCCAACTTCTATAAAAGCCCCTTTTCTCCTGGTTTAGTCGTTCTGGAGCTGTGAGTATCCATACATGCAATGCAATTACTGGCATATGGCAGAACTTTTCATCCATTGTATTGCTAAATAAAATTAGGCAAACATACGACCAAATTCTGATCTGTGCCACTAGGACAGCTGTCGACATTGGTTCCCGAAATAACAGAACCTATAACAGTAACCACCGCTGCCCTTGATGCCACCATCAGATTCACAGCACAAGTATATTTTTATCCCGAATCTTGCTCGCTTGAGGGGTATGTATTGCCGGAAAAGCAACAGGCCTTTCCACAATAGCAGGCTTTCGTCCACACATACATCCTTTCTTGGTTCGTAAACTGTCTGAAATTTTTCAAACAAGTGATCAATCACTGGTCTTATTTTATATAGCCTGTCATAATTAGGATCATTTCTGTCTGGTAAATTATTGTTACATGAAAATGTAGGAATTTCAGTATCAGTTGAAATCTATTGCGAGTCATTAGCAGATTGAACACCGGCACATTGAACAATATCTTTTTTGTCCAGTACATTTCAATAGAAGGTAGATTTACAATACCCATCAACAAAACAATAGCTAGAAACTGTTTCATTTCATCATTGCGGATATCGGTCCAATCATGAACTCTAGAAAATTGCTTGAGATTTGTTGTTGCCCGATATTGTTCAGCATATAGGTTGGTTTGAATGCACAAATGATTTATAAAATATTCGTTGAAAAACAGTTCTAAATAATCAATCGGCTGAAAATTACTAGTATCTTGGGTAATACCAGGATTCCTAGAGAAAGGAATGTCATTTGGTGGCTGTATTCCTGCATAAGTCCATTCAGAAGTTAGCGTATGCTGCTGTCGAGCACCTCTACCGCGTCCCCTGCCACGCCCCCTGGCGCCACGCCCCCTTGCCGATGTACCCGATGTACTTGGTGTAGGTTGACCTCTGCCCCTACCCCTGCCCCTAGACACATTATTATTTACTCTTGGGCGTTTTAGCTGGGGAGTAGGAGTGTAATCACTGTCACTTTCATCCTGCATGTCACTTTCTGATGAGGAAGAATGTCTACTTTCGTTTTCAGCATCATCATTTTGTGAAGGTGCATCCAAAACAACTGGTAACAAAGGCGGAGAATTTTCAGAATAATTGTCAACTGTCTCATTTTCTGTTTCCGTGTCAGAATATAAGTCATCGTCACCACTATCTGAGTCATTTTGGATTTCTGCAATAACTTCTGCAACCGAGAAACGCGATCTAGTATTCCTACGATAAGCAGCCATCTTGGAATAACAAAATTTTGCTTCGAAACGGTTTTCCTTCGTAAAAATTCAACATGTATACGCCATTTTGACATCACGTGATCAGTGTACATTACGCGAAAGTTAACTCTAGGAACGTGTTTACAGACAGTATAACTGAGTTACTTCCCTTAGATAAAATCGTTCTCTAAACGTATGATGAAATTACCCCGAGCGTGACTCGGGGTAATGGCGTATAGATATCACTTACTACCACGAGCGGCGCTCGGGGTAGGGCAGTTAAGAGGTTAAACAATTTCAGGACGATAACGCCCGCCCACTTAGCTCAGTAGGTAAGAGCGTTGGTCTACGGATCGCGGGGTCGCGAGTTCGATCCTCGGGCGGGGCGTATGTTCTCCGTGACTATTTGATAAACGACATTGTGTCTGAAATCATTAGTCCTCCACCTCTGATAATTCATGTGGGGAAGTTGGCAGTTACTTGCGGAGAACAGGTTTGTACTGGTACAGAATCCAGGAACACTGGTTAGGTTAACTGCCCGCCGTTATATGACTGAAATACTGTTGAAAAACGGCGTTAAACCCAAAACAAACAAACAAACAAATCAGGACAATAACTTGAAAACTGTTGGGCTTAGGATCAAGAAACTTAATAGGGAGGTTGTTCATGACCAGCAGATGACCCCTATTGATTTTGAGGTCAGTAGGTCAAAGGTCAAGGTCAAATAGACCCAGAATAGAATTTTTGTGTACAGTGACCAAATAATTTCTGTTCCTTGTGCAATTACTGAATGCATCAAGGGGGGCATTTCGTGTTCTATGAGCTCTTGTTATGTAAAGTAATGATAATAGATTCCCACCAACTATCAGGCAGTAGAGAAAATTTGGTGCCTTCCAGTAGGGGATTTATTGCATGGCAATACTTCATTCACTTGTTTTTCACTGGTATGGAACTACACTTGAATGCATAATAATATGAATTATAAATGATAGAAAATTCCTTACAAAATATTCTTCAATAAAGGTATAGATGTATAAAAATAATAACAGGATCATAACTCTTTACATTCTATTATAAATAAATGTAAAATGAATCAGGAAACATAATATAAGTATTTACACTTTTTATGCCCCCGAAGGGAGGCATATAGTTTTTGAACCGTCTGTCCGTCTGTCAGTCTGTCGGTCTGTCAGTCTGTCCGCAATTTTCGTGTCCGGTCCATATCTTTGTCATCGATGGATGGATTTTCAAATAACTTGGCATGAATGTGTACCACAGTAAGACGACGTGTCGCGCGCAAGACCCAGGTCCGTAGCTCAAAGGTCAAGGTCACACTTAGACATTAAAGGAGAGTGCATTGATGGGCGTGTCCGGTCCATATCTTTGTCATCGATGGATGGATTTTCAAATAACTTGGCATGAATGTGTACCACAGTAAGACGACGTGTCGCGCGCAAGACCCAGGTCCGTAGCTCAAAGGTCAAGGTCACACTTAGACATTAAAGGATAGTGCATTGATGGGCGTGTCCGGTCCATATCTTTGTCATCGATGGATGGATTTTCAAATAACTTGGCATGAATGTGTACCACAGTAAGACAACGTGTCGCGCGCAAAACCCAGGTCCGTAGCTCAAAGGTCAAGGTCACACTTAGACATTAAAGGATAGTGCATTGATGGGTGTGTCCGGTCCATATCTTTGTCAACCATGGATGGATTTTCAAATAACTTGGCATGAATGTGTACCACAGTAAGACGACGTGTCGCGCGCAAGACCCAGGTCCGTAGTTCAAAGGTCAAGGTCACACTTAGACGTTAAAGGTCATTTTTCATGATAGTGCATTGATGGGCATGTCCGGTCCATTTCTTTGTCATTCATGCATGGATTTTAAAATAACTACGCATGAATGTGTGGCACAGTAAGACGACGTGTCGCGCGCAAGACCCAGCTCCGTAGGTCAAAGGTCCTAAACTCTAACATCGGCCATAACTACTCATTCAAAGTGCCATCGGGGGCATATGTCATCCTATGGAGACAGCTCTTGTTCTACATATATTCTGACGTCACAATATTATGACATGATGCACGTGATGTTGTGCGGAAAAACTGGATGAAATTTAGTTAAAACCATTAAAATGCATAAAATGAATAGAAAATTTGTTTGTTTCAGTGTAAGATCAAAATATATTTCACTTGTGAACACCATAATTTACATTTTTCAATTGTGGCTGCGCCACTCGTGAAAATATTGCATTTATAGCATTCACTCAGAAAAATATATTTCGATCTCAAACTAAAACAAACAAATAGCCTCAATATATCTTCTTTTCTTTGCAAATATCACAGGAACAAATTATTACAGGTATCAAAATATATCAATTTTTTGTTCTTCCTTCTAAAATTGTATTTTTAACACACTCGGTATAACTCTTTGCTGCAAAAGATGATGGATCTGACAAAAATTCGTAATACTTAAATCCATATAAACTTAGAAATTCAAATATAATGTCCTTGCAATGACTGCTTCTCCAGATAGGAATAATCCTATGCTCTTTCCCGTTTGCATCTTTTAGCCCTTTGGTTAGAATATTCTCATTCACAAACCTTAACAACTTATCGTCTCTCAGATTTTCAGTAGTAAATACTAGAATGTAGTTGTATCTGCCATGCAACGTTTCTGAACTAATCATTGCAGTCCGTCCACGGTCAATCTCACTAGACACGTCAACAGTGAGATCACGTATTCCAATATCATTTTTCAAATGATCTCTGCACTTTTGAGCCTCTTCCAGATCAGCATCAGTATGAAGTAGTATGAAATCCTTCTTCATTTCTTTCATTGGACCTGGAATTTAGAGTAGGGAAGTATTTTCAGCTACATGTTGTAAATACATAAAGATTACAAGAGATCAGAGTGATCTTGGCTCCCACCAATGTGCCATTTTTGAGTGTTCCAAATTTCAAGACTTATTGACTAGCTCAAGGTCAAATTTCATTTCCGTATACAACACTGCATGTGGTCCAAATTCGAAAGCTGTAGCTTGAGAAATGTGAAAGTAGGTCACTAGATCAATTTCAAGGACAAAAGTTCTTTGTACACAAAACTATGCATGTGCATCAAGTTTGAAGGCTGTAGTTTGAGAAATTTGAAAGTAGGTCACTAGGTCAATCTTAAGGTCAAAATTTCTTTCGGTACACAAAACTATGCAAGTGGTCCAGATTTGAAGGCTATAGCTTGAGAAATGTGAAAGTAGGTCACTAGGTCAAAATCAAGGTCAAATTACACTTCAGAACACAAATCTATGCATGTGGTCCATATTTGAAGCATGTACCTTCAAAAATGTGAAAGTAGGTCACTAGGTCAATGTCAAGGTCAAAGTTTGTTTCAGTACACAATCCTATGCATGTGGTCTAAATTTGAAGCCTGTAACTACAGAAATGTGAAAGTAGGTCACTAGGTCAAAATCAAGGTCAAATTTTATTTCGGAACACAGAACTATGCAAATCAAGGTCAAATTACACTTCAGAACACAAATCTATGCATGTGGTCCAAATTTGAAGCCTGTACCTTCAGAAATGTGAAAGTAAGTCACTAGGTCAATGTCAAGGTCAAAGTTTTTTTCAGTGCAGAAAACTATGCATGTGGTCCAAATTTGAAGGCTGTAGCTACAGAAATGTGAAAGTAGGTCACTAGGTCAAAATCAAGGTCAACTTGTGTCAAGGTTCATCTTGCCACTCAAAACCATACATGTGGTCAAAATTTGAATGTTGTAGCTAGGTTATTGACAAGAAGATTTTAAAAGTTTTTCCCTATATAAGTCTATATGAACCATGTGACCCCAAGGGCGGGGCCATATTTAACCCTAGGGGGATGATTTTAACAAACTTGGTAGAGAACCACTAGATGATGCTACATTACAAATATCAAAGCCCTAGGCTTTGTGGTTTGGACAAGAAGATTTTCAAAGTTTTTCCCTATATAAGTCTATGTAAACCATGTGACCCCCGGGGCATGGCCATATTTGACCCTAGGGGATAATTTGAACAATCTTAGTAGAAGACCACTAAATGATGTCACATACAAAATATCAAAGCCATAGGCCCTGTGGTTTTGGACAAGAGGTTTTTCAAAGTTTTTCCCTATATAAGTCTATATAAACCATGTGACCCCTGGGGCGGGGCCATATTAGACCCCAGGGAAATAGTTTGAATCATATTGGTAGAGGACCACTAGATGATGCTTCATACCAAATATCAAAGTCCTAGGCTCTGTGGTTTTGGACAAGAAGATTTTTAAAGTTTTTCCCTATATAAATCTATGTAAATTATAGAAATAAACAAAGGGCCATAACTTACTAAAAAATTGTTGAACCAGTCTGATTTTCAGGGGGGACACAACTAGGGTACCAGTACATTATTCTGACAAAGTTTGGTCAAAATCCCTTTGGTAGTTTCTGAGGAGATGCGATAATGAGAAATTGTTAACGGAAGGACGGATGGACAGAAGGACGATGGACCACGGATGCAGAGTTGTTTGAATAGCCCACCATCTGATGATGGTGGGCTAAAAAGGTGAGTTAAAATTGTCCTTTTTGTGGAGTTTTAGTTCAAACCATTAATATCTCCAGGCATTATTGCTTATATCTTACTGTAACTTCACATAAACATTATCCAGCATACAAACAAAGTATGTGCAGGGGCTGGGCCCATTATACATAAGGTCAAGGTCACCAAGGTGTTATACTTTTACTGGCTAGGGGGGAAAGTAAGGTTAAAAATTTTTCAGCAACCTTTTTTTGTGCCCCGCCCCCATGAGTGGTGGGAGCATAGATTTGGTCTTGTCCGTGTGTCCGTCCGTCTGAAGTTGGTGACGCGCGTAGCTTAAAAAGTATTTGATATAAATTGATGAAACCTTGCATG